>NW_017673390.1:9235-115433 GCF_001879085.1 Nicotiana attenuata
AAATGTACCTTGAGATTGTAGTGAAGCAACTCTTATTAGTAACATTTTTATTTGGGAATAGTTTCTAAGTGTTCTGCTGGTACATTTTATACATTGTTCTATCTACATATTAATAATCTAATTGATGGATGGTGAATTTGGTATTTCAATGAATTTTGCTATCTGATGCACTTCTTCTGTAATGTACATCATTCTTGATTTCTAACTAATTTAGACAACTTGTGTTTAATGTAGATTCTGTTTACTAACAACCCCAGACTACATCCTGTGTTGCTCATTTATTGAATGACATTTAGTTAAAGCTTATTCCAATCATAAAGGATTTTTTCGTATTTTAGTACTGTGACATAGTTGAAACTGCTTGAATAAAATGGTTCCTTTACCTTGAGGTTGCAACTGATATTTGGTTCTAAGGTACAGGCTACAATTACATAAATACTGGTAAAGCTTGTTTTGGATACCTAACATCATGATTCTGTTGTTAGCATTCAGGCTACTGTCCCAGAATATTCCCTTATTTTGGCTAAATTTCATCTCAGTGATACTCCGCAGAAGTTTCACTTAGTCGTTTTATTCTGCATTCCAGTGATTTTGTGAAATGTATTTTCAAAGGTTTCTTATTTTTCTTAAATTTTCTTCCCTGTCAAACGAAGCTATATAATGGAGGGAGTATAATATATCAGGTTGAATGCCGGAATTGCATGTTAGCAGTAGTGTATGCGATAGATAGTTTGAATTAATGCCATCCTTTAAGTGTTGTTTATTTTGACTTGATTTTTATGGTAATACTCCAAAAATACAATATAGAACATAATCTTGTATGTGTTACTGTAATCCTTCTGCGTCTCCAGTTTCGATTGTATCCTTGTCTTGGAAGCATATCCTTCTTCCAAAACGGTTATTCTTGAGTTATTCTTGAGTGTTACAGTCTAACCGAAAAAGATTTTTTCCTGTTGCTCTTTTTCTTCTAATATATGTTCATTCACTGATGTAATTATTCGTGGCATTATTATTTGTTTTACCTTATGAAATCTTCCGGTCATGTAGATTCTACACCAATGTTGAGAAATGGAGAAACTGGAGATTGGATTGGAACATTTGAAGGGCATAAAGGAGCTGTGTGGAGTTGTTGTCTGGATAAACATGCTCTCCGTGCTGCATCTGCATCTTCAGATTTCACCGCGTATGTTATCTCATAGTTTGGAAATAACCATTTAAGCGACCATATTTATGTGCTGCCATCTGTCATTAGGGAAGCGATGTAGAACAATAGAAGTGCTATTGTAGCATGTGTATTAATGGCCAACCTAGCATGTTATTAGTTAAAACAGGTTTAACTAATCTAATAGCAGACACAGTAGAAGTTAAATTTTATCTGATATTGTAAATTGATTGATGAAACGATTTTACTTTGCTGATATCCCATGCTATAAATAATATTAGCAGGAAGTTAAATGTTATCTGATATTGTAAATTGATTGATGAACTGATTTTACTTTGCTGATATCCCATGCTATAAGGATTTTCATGCGTCTTCCTTTCTTCAGTTTGTGTGTGCTGAAAGAAATTTGCAACATAATAATGTGAGTGTGTCATTTTATTATGTTGCAAATAATATTTTGACTGTGTCATTTGGCAATTCACTTAACTGAAAGAGAAAATAACTCTTCGATGCATTTTTTTTTGTGACAGGTCTAATAAGACAGCCAAAATATTGACGCAAGGAGCTTCATAAAGCTGTCAAGATGTGCGAGAAATCCTTAGTTTCTGCAGATGCAGCAATGACATCATTAGGAAACCTTCGACAGGTATAAAATTCTGCATTGGTGTCATTAATCTTTTTGCCGTGGTTTATTATCAGCATTTTCACATTAAATATTTGCTGTTACTGTAGGCATTCGTGTGCTCTTCAGAGACAGGGGATTATGATTCTTTCCTGTCAAACAATGACTGGAAATCTGCTGCAAGAGTAATGTTCAACAAAATGCACTATAATTTGCCTCCTTGGTCCATTACCATCCTTCCTGAATGCAGAAATGTAGTATTTAGCACAGCTAAAGTAACGTAATACACCAGCTAGGAAACATCTGTACATTCAATAATAATCATTAGTTGCTTTAGCTTCTGCTAAAAGTTTGTGGTTATTAGCTTCACTATTTCTGCTGATTAATATGATCGCGTGTACTGGTGATGCTGACTCAGACGCGATGCAAGACTATCTTATCCTATTGTTTGTGCTGCCAATAAATCTACAATTGATAACAGTTCTTTTTTCTCAGTGTTATATAAAATTCTGAAGGTGATGTTATTTCCATGTTGCAGGTGCTGAAGTTGCTGTTCTTTGCATAACAAATTCTGGTGAAGTCCTGAATTATAAGGCATTCACAGATTCCATGGGGATATATAGAGTGGCCGAGACAATGCCAGAGATTGATCGTTGGGATGCCTGCCTTGCAAGACTCTAGGCATCAGACATGCTCGAGATATATACATATAGTCTATTGAGAGAACTAAAGATGGTGCAGCAGACACATTATAATTTTTTACATGTACAAATGATAAGTATGATTGCACTTGGGCAAAATCCTAAAGAGTTTCATAGTCNCCCCCCTCCCCAAAACTCCCAGCACAAGTCAATCCCAAAAAAGCCGCCTACAATGTTAATGGGCAGCCACGCTATTAAACTTATATTCACTTTGCAAATTTGCAATTCTACTCATTTTAGGATCAACTCCATATTTACCGGGTCTGAAGTTAAAAGAAAAAATCGAAATTGCAATGCACTTAAGACCAATTAAGTTTACAGTGCAAAAGTTACACTTAATATACAAGGCCAAATATGGTATCACAATTTGCCGCCCAATTCCATCGATTCCTTCGTTAAGGCACACACCGGAGCAATAAAGGTTGCAACTAGGAAGTCTGACCTCTTCAAAGTGAAACAAAAGAACAACAAAATGTTAAGGGAATTCGTATCTCGGTTCCAGATGGAGCGCATGGATCTACCCCTGGTCACGGATGATTGGGTTATTCAAGCTTTTACTCAAGGTTTGGACAAACGAAGTTCGATAGCGTCACGACAACTAGCAGAATTTAATTGAATATCCAGCTGTGACCTGGGCTGATGTACATAATCTGTACCAGTCAAATTTTAGGGTCGAGGATGATCAATTGGAAACCCGTTCCAGCTCCGTTTACCCAAATAGGCCCGTCGGCGGGACTCAAAGAAACATCGATAGAGAACCCTGATCGAATAGAGATCGGTACCAACCGTACAATCCAGATCGTAGGAAATAGCGGCTCAAGACGTAATCCTGTTCGAAATGATCGAAGGAATGACCGAGGATAGAATTCCCGAGGGCTAATGAGTAAAAGTGGCTTCGATAAACATGTCGAACCGGCGGAAGCACCACGACTATCAAAATACAACTTCAGCATCGATGCATCGGGTCTTGTATCAGCCATTGGGCGAATCAAGGATACTAGGTGGCCCAAACCCTTGCAGACCGATCCAGCTCAAAGGAACCCCAATCAAATGTGGAAATACCATGGTACCCATGGTCATAGAACCGAAGATTGTAGACAGTTGAAGGAGGAGGCGTTGATACCCAATTTTTTCCTATATATTTTCAGTATGCAAAATAACTTCAAAAGGGCATATATATGCATATGCAAGCATATTCAAGTGTTTTATTATTTTTCCATAATTTTTAAGGTTTCAAATCAATTTATTTTCATCTTTTATCCATAAAAAACCCAGTGATTATTTCCAAAATTATTATTTTTGGTAATTCATTTGTTGGCCCTTTATATTTATGCTAAGATATAGCTAAGGTAATTTTTGCATATTTTTACAAATTTTATTTAGTAATTTTAAACTAAATTGCATATAATTGCAATATTAGCCCCTTTAGATTTAATTGTGTTTTATATTCTTAAAATTAAGTCCTGTATTTTTTAAATTGTTAATTATATGTTATAAATTATTTTAGTACTTTTAATTTATTTTCAGAAATTAATTTATCACTTTTTATAAATTAAATAGGGAAAAATGGCTATTTAAAATTTAGCCTAATTGCATTTCAATTATAGCCTAAATCCTACCCCAATTAAACCCAATTCCCTTGGCCCAATCCCAATTAAACCCAGACCCAATTTTAAATTGAACTGACCCAAACCAAACCCCTATCTACCCTCTTTAATCCAGGCCGTTGATCATTCAGATCAACGGCCACCATTTGCCCTTCCATAATTAAACCCAAAAGAACCCTAAACCTAATTCATTTCCCACCTACCGCCGCCCTTGAATCCCTCTTCTCTCTCAACTCTCTCTGAAACTCTCCTAAACCCTAGCCGCCGCCATCTAACCCCACCCTAATACCTGGTTAATCCATGGCTTCTCAATGTCATTTGAGATATGTACCAGCCTCCTATGGCTCCTATGTGTTTGGTTCTGTGGTTTCATGGCTAGACCTCTAGGGAACCTGGACCAGTCCTTGCTCGACTGTTGTTCATGGCCTTTCTCCGGCCATCCACGACCTTTCTCCGGCCACTCATGGCCTTTCAAGGCTGATCCTTGACTTTCCTGGTTAGATCAGTATCTTTCAAGGCCTTTCTCATTTCTTTTGGGTTTTCTGAAACCCTAATCTCTAGGACCTTCCAATTTCTTTTAGATCTATCTTAGATCTGTGCTTCCTATGAACTTTCTAAGTGCTTCCCGAAGGTTCTTTGACTTTTCTTTCAAAATGACTCTTCACTTTCAACGATTGGGGTTTTTCCTTTAAGTTTTCTTCTCTGATCTTAATGTGGTTTGATGATTTTTCTATTTGCTCATGTTGTTATTCTATCTATTTCAGCATGTTTTAAAACCCTAGTTCTTTTTAGTTTTATCCTAGTTCCGGAAATTGCTTGTTTAAATATGTACTTGTTCTTTGTTTCTGACCCTATTTCCCTTGTTTGACTCGTTGATTTTTGAGTTTTTACTATCTTTTTAACTCGACTTTTGTTGAAACCCTAACTTCTCAAAGGCTTCCTCACCTGCTACTGTGAGACATTTACATGCCTCTGATTTCTTTTACCTGATGCTATATTTTCTTCACTGTTGATTCTATGTGACTTGACCTAGTTGACTACTATGCCGGCAATATAAGTTTTTACCATTGCGATCCGAGAAGTGTTTACTCCGCTTTTGATTTCGTATGCATATCCTGTTTGTTCTTGCCAGTTTCTTCTGATCTTCCATGTCCAAGTAGACTTGAAAATGGATTTCTGCTGAGAATTGAGAAATTTTTAAAAAGAGAGAGATAGAGCGCGAAGAAGAATTGGGAATATATATGACTGGGATAGCGTGCAGACTGTTTGGGACAAATAGGGAATTATTTTAGAGGCATATGTGCTAATATGTTTTAATTGTTTGGATTTATGTATTTCCCAATACTTTTAATTTAGAGAAAGATAGATATATCCTAGTGGTCTTAAGTTTTAGCTTAGCATACGTAACGTTTTTCTTTTTCGATTTTTGTCATTATATTGAACTAATATGTATAAGCCAATATCTAGTAAAATTTAATTTTACTATTTTTTGTTATTGAACAAAAATGGAAAAAACATGAAGCCACATTAAAGCTATTTTAGTTCTATTTCAAACACAGAATATAATTGCACGCACAGAGCGAAGCCAGTATTTTTAGTTTATTAGTTCTTATTGAATCTGTGTAATTTACATGATTATGAAAAGATATTTTGTACATATTAAATAAATAGTGAACAAAACTACATAATTTTATCGTTTCCTGCACACACATACGTCCTATTTTATTAGAAATAGCATAAGCATAATGTTACAAAAAGTAATTACTACATAGCATATGCAGAGTGTATAGCTCTTTAAGAGCCTTAGTATTTGAAATGTGATAGCCTTTAAAGTGATTCCTACAGGTTTATAGACTTGATTATATGTTACGATTGGCTTCTTCTTGTTCTTGATTTTCTTTGGCATAATTATATTTTTCATTGGTAAGCCTATTAAAATGTACCTTGAGATTGTAGTGAAGCAACTCTTATTAGTAACATTTTTATTTGGGAATAGTTTCTAAGTGTTCTGCTGGTACATTTTATACATTGTTCTATCTACATATTAATAATCTAATTGATGGATGGTGAATTTGGTATTTCAATGAATTTTGCTATCTGATGCACTTCTTCTGTAATGTACATCATTCTTGATTTCTAACTAATTTAGACAACTTGTGTTTAATGTAGATTCTGTTTACTAACAACCCCAGACTAAATCCTGTGTTGCTCATTTATTGAATGATATTTAGTTAAAGCTTATTCCAATCATAAAGGATTTTTTTCGTATTTTAGTACTGTGACATAGTTGAAACTGCTTGAATAAAATGGTTCCTTTACCTTGAGGTTGCAACTGATATTTGGTTCTAAGGTACAGGCTACAATTACATAAATACTGGTAAAGCTTGTTTTGGGTACCTAATATCATGATTCTGTTGTTAGCATTCAGGCTACTGTCCCAGAATATCCCCTTATTTTGGCTAAATTTCATCTCAATGAAACTCCGCAGAAGTTTTACTTAGTCGTTTTATTCTGCATTCCAGTGATTTTGTGAAATGTATTTTCAAAGGTTTCTTATTTTTCTTAAATTTTCTTCCCTGTCAAACGAAGCTATATAATGGAGGGAGTATAATATATCAGGTTGAATGCCGGAATTGCATGTTGCAGTAGTGTATGCGTATAGATAGTTTGAATTAATGCCTATCCTTTTAAGTTGTGTTTGTTTATTTTGACTTGATTTTATTGGTAATACTCCAAAAATAGCAATATAGAACATAATCTTGTATGTTACTGTTAATCCTTCTGCGTCTCCAGTTTCGATTGTATCCTGTCTTGGAAGCATATCCTTCTTCCAAAACGGTTATTCTTGAGTTATTCTTGAGTGTTACAGTCTAACCGAAAAAGATTTTTTCCTGTTGCTCTTTTCTTCTAATATATGTTCATTCACTGATGTAATTATTCGTGGCGTTATTATTTGTTTACCTTATGAAATCTTCCGGTCATGTAGATTACACCAATGTTGAGAAATGGAGAAACTGGAGATTGGATTGGAACATTTGAAGGGCATAAAGGAGATGTGTGGAGTTGTTGTCTGGATAAACATGCTCTCCGTGCTGCATCTGCATCTTCAGATTTCAGCGCGTATGTTTATCTCATACTTTGTGAAATAACCATTTTAAGCGACCATATTTATGTGCTGCCATCTGTCATTAGGGAAGCGATGTAGAACAATAGAAGTGCTATTGTAGCATGTGTATTAATGGCCAACCTAGCATGTTATTAGTTAAAACAGGTTTAACTAATCTAATAGCAGACACAGTAGAAGTTAAATTTTATCTGATATTGTTAACATTGATTGAAAGTTACAGTTTTACTACTGCTATTTTATTCGCTATTTTTCATCCTACTATTACAATAATATTTAAGCAGGAAGTTAAATGTTATCTGATATTGTAAATTGATTGATGAACTGATTTTACTTTGCTGATATCCCATGCTATAAGGATTTTCATGCGTCTTCCTTTCTTCAGTTTGTGTGTGCTGAAAGAAATTTGCAACATAATAATGTGAGTGTGTCATTTTATTATGTTGCAAATAATATTTTGACTGTGTCATTTGGCAATTCACTTAACTAAAAGAGAAAATAACTCTTCGATGCATTTTTTTTTGTGACATGTCTAATAAGACAGCCAAAATATTGACGCAAGGAGCTTCATAAAGCTATCAAGATGTGCGAGAAATCCTTAGTTTCTGCAGATGCAGCAATGACATCATTAGGAAACCTTCAACGGGTATAAAATTCTGCATTGGTGTCATTAATCTTTTTGTCGTGGTTTATTATCAGCATTTTCACATTAAATATTTGCTGTTACTGTAGGCATTCGTGTGCTCTTCAGAGACAGGGGATTGTGATTCTTTCCTGTCAAACAATGACTGGAAATCTGCTGCAAGAGTAATGTTCAACAAAATGCACTATAATTTGCCTCCTTGGTCCATTACCATCCTTCCTGAATGCAGAAATGTAGTATTCAGCACAGCTAAAGTAACGTAATACACCAGCTAGGAAACATCTGTACATTCAATAATAATCATTAGTTGCTTTAGCTTCTGCTAAAAGTTTGTGGTTATTAGCTTCACTATTTCTGCTGATTAATATGATCGCGTGTACTGGTGATGCTGACTCAGACGCGATGCAAGACTATCTTATCCTATTGTTTGTGCTGCCAATAAATCTACAATTCATAACAGTTCTTTTTTCTCAGTGTTATATAAAATTCTGAAGGTGATGTTATTTCCATGTTGCAGGTGCTGAAGTTGCTGTTCTTTGCATAACAAAGTCTGGTGAAGTCCTGAATTATAAGTCATTCACAGATTCCATGGGGATATATAGAGTGGCCGAGACAATGCCAGAGATTGATCGTTGGGATGCCTGCCTTGCAAGACTCTAGGCATCAGACATGCTCGGGATATATACATATAGTCTATTGAGAGAACTAAAGATGGTGCAGCAGACACAATATTAATTTTTTACATGTACAAATGATAAGTATGATTGCACTTGGGCAAAATCCTAAGAGTTTCATAGTCTTGAAACTGAGTCAAGCAAACAGAGCACTCTGTTCCTTCATTTAGTCCCTGCCCTTTTTCATAATTGCAAATTGTGATAGCACTAACAACTGATGGCTGAAGACTAACTGTTCTAACACCAATAGACTCCTCTTCTTCTTCTCCTGCTATTTTATTTTTTTTTTGTTGCACTTGTGAAGGAGTTCTTAAGTGGAGCACTGATGTCAGACCATGCTAACTACATTTCTGGAGTGCTGATATTGATTGATCAGTTAGAAGGAAAGAAACTCAGTCACGCAAAAGAGGTCATTTTGAGTGCTGAACTTTGTTAAGCTTACACGTCAGAAGATTGAGCTTCATTAAGGATCTCATCAGCTTTTTCCTCTACCATTTCCCTATCTGCAATTGCAATTGATCTTCCATATAGATTTTCCTGAAAAAAGATACAAACTTTATTATCAAAATCATATCTTTTTTAACAGCTAACGATTGGAACTGAAATTACAATAAAAAGTGTAGTAGTAAATTTTCGAACCAGATTGGAAAGGCCATTGGGAGAAAGACCAAAAGAGAGAAGTGAAGTGTAAGCTTCCATATACACTTTGCTGCATTTTTTCACAGTTTCTAGACCTTTCAATGTTATGTCTTTTTCGTCCCCTAGTCCCAATCCTATTATATACAGCATGATGATTTCTACTTGGTTTTACTTCCAATGTCCCTATACTGAATTTAGTATGTTTGGAGTTCTTGTCAGTTGTTATGTGAGCCATTTTCTCGTCAGTGAACTTGATATGATATCAAGTCTTTTATGGATGACTTTTGGTCAGTTGCTCGGCTGTAACGATCCAAAACAGATTAATGAGCTTAAAGGATTTGCCTTTGATAGTGTAATATAGTACCTAGACATGACATTTGGTCGATACTCTAATTCTGGTTTCAGAACATGGATCAAAAAATCATCAATTATGACTAAAGAGATTCTGATTGCTGATATTATTGAAGAGGTCAAAGTGTGGACAGAATTTGTTGATTTGATCCCTGATGAGAGGATCCAAACAACAATTTGACGACAATTTGAGGAGGGATATGAGCCATTCTTTGGGTAAATGGATAGATTTCGACATTGAGACATTTGAGTGTGGCACTAAAGTTGATACGCATATTCTCCAAGTATTAGTAGATGAAGTTTTTTAGACCTCTACCGTTCTAGCTAAATTCAGATGTACCTCATAGTAGTAGCTCATTTTGTTTATGAGAGTTTGCAGTAGAAGCCTATCATGTGATAAACCTTGGCTTCAATAATTTCAAGCAAAATATTTTGTACATCAAAGATGGAAATGCTACCAACTAATTGTTGTAAACAGCTGATATGTTTAATAACAAATATCATTCATATGATCGCAGTGGCAATGGCCCATCTGTCTCAAGATATTAAATCATGATCCTAAATGGTAGAAACCAAATTGAAATACAGACCAAACTACTTCAACTTGTACCAAAGTACTTGCTAATGATCCAAAATGGTAGAAACCATATTAAAATTCAAACCAAACTACTTCAAATTGTACCAAAGCACTTGCTAATGATCCAAAATGGTAGAAACCAAATAAAAATTCAAACCAAACTACTTCAAATTGTACCAAAATACTTGCTAATGATCCAAAATGCTAGAAACCAAATAAAAATTCAAACCGAACTACTTCAAATTGTACCAAAGTACTTGCTAATGAAATTGTACGAATAAAGTCATAATCCAAAAAGTAAATGTATCAATTCACGGATTTTTCTCCTGTTTGATCATTTTTTTAAGCTTGTTACTTGAAAATTGTGTAAGATCATCACCAACATCTACTACAGATGACCCATCCTCTTCTCTACTTCTTTTGGCAGGGGTATTTGCAGGAGAAGTCATATCATTTTCAGCCATTGAATCCTACAAAGGAAAAATTTATCATTAAATACCATATTGTAGATAAGAAGCTATACAGGCAAAGTTTGAATTAGTCACCTTGAAAGTTGTGTCTGCATCAGTGTGTTGTTGACACTCAAAATCAGGGTCCTATTAAGAAAATAGTAACATAATTAATTTAAACTTGATATTCCCTTATATAAAATCAAAAGAAAAAATAGTGTATTATGAAGTATTTGAGTATCGATCACATACAGTGAATGTATCATCTTGTGCAGATTGACTATATTGTTGTATAAGGTTATCGTCCTCGCTAATTTTAACAACATTATAAATTTCTTGATGCACTTTAATGTTTGAGCTCTTGACAGTCACTTTAAACAGCACTTTTTTGTCAAGAATATCATACAACTCCACTGGATAAGAACACTCATCAACGTCAGCAGAAGCCTAAGACCGAAATAGTGTTAGAAATTGTAAAATACAATAAAATAAAATAATAAGAAAATATACAATAGAGTTGGCATTTCATTTTTCATGCCTACGCTACCGTTGAGTCACGCTTAATATGAAAATTACTGAATGAATCTATTCCATTAGTTCGATATAAAAAGCAAAAAATTTGACTATGTATGATTTGGACCAATGACATGACTTTTGGTACCCAAGCAGTATCAAATAAGACGTGCACGCCTACATCTTTATTAGGTGATTCACTACCTAAGAAAAGAAAAGCCTGGATCAATCAAAGGGTAGACCAGCTAAAGCTTTCTGACACATAGAAAGCTTGTGGTAATTTTCACTTCATAATCTACCTACAACAGAATGATATATTTGTGAAAGAGAAGATGCACATTTCTTGAATACAATATATTAACCAATTATTTTGGCTGATGAAAAAAAGCAAAACTTTGGTACTAACACACTCCAGATTAGAAATGTTATATATACCAAATATAGCTTTTGCGCATAATTACTGTCTGTTTGAAACCAAAACCAATTACCCAACATGAGAATAACTGACATAAAACAACAAATTCAAAGAGAATGAATAAATAAACCACATCAACTGCAATACTTTTCATTTTACAATCAAGATTTTAAGACAGTGAATGTAGACAATAAGCACACACCATAGTCCATATATGTATTTTTAGAGATGTTTAACTATATATAGAGGTTGAATCAAATAAATAAAATATACCTCAATTGAAATTTCATTTAACTGATTAGCAGACTTCCCAATGAGAGTTGTTGCTTCACGATCCCAAAGCAACAAATTTATAAAGCCAGTGTGATCCATTACTTGCACTCGAAGCTTGTACCTGAAAAACACATTTAGATATGATGTATTGAAACTTTAGTTTATTTAATATTTGATAACAAAATTTGTCCTTATTTTTGTAACTTGCAACTTTAGTTCTTTCACAGTAAATAGTTAAGATTATCAAACCTATGAGTGCCAAAACTATCAAGGCGATCACATTTCTTGCAGTGAAATTTACTTCCAATTTTGTCAACCTTCTTCGAGCATCTCTTGCACCCCAAATATGACCATTCTTTTTCAAGTAGAAGATTCACTACAGTCGCAACAATCCAAATATGTCCTTCCTGAAAAGAAGTCATAAGGGGAAGATTTCAGATGTTAATACCCAACAACAGTAAAGAAAGTGTGAATTTTTGTATCCAATGCTTGCTGAATTTCTTTACATTAACATGGCCTTGTAGTTGCTCAAGTTTTGTTAACTTGAAACTTTTTATTAGTGAAGTTTCAGATTGTAAAATGCTCATAAACTTACTTAACAGGTATTCCAAAAAAACATATATATGCACATGGCGTAGAAAACAAATAAGTCATTTTATTACAACTAACACTCACACAATTATGTCATTTCCAGAAAATATGTAATATATTATAAGCAAATCAAATTTGACAAAATTACTAAAACAGCAACATATATAAATTCAGAGTAAAATAGCTTCCCATTTACAAGGCATATTCAATCCCCTATATAAATGTTTTCCTTTGATTTGATCCTCTCATTTCCTATCAGTTAAATCTTAGTTTTATAAACATACTTCAATCCTTTGCCCGTCTATGTATTCTGGAAACTGTACACAATTTTTTTCAGAGGTTAAAACAACCACAAATAGTATTTTTTATAAATAACAGTGTTATAGATACACAACATAACATTAGTTAAATACTAAATGAGTTTAATAGATTTGTCACCTCCATGCAGTCGACCAATTCGCTAATAGTCTTAACTTCTACAGTTCCATTAGCCAACTCATCAGAAACAGAATAACTACGCTGAGAAGGTATTTGACTGATCCTGGCAGAGTTAGCTTCATTCACACTTGTCATTCTGTATTTACGCAAGCTTGTATTAGTTATAACAATAAATAGTTATTTGTGTAGTATCCAGCAAAACTTAATTTATGAAATAACTAACCTGGACTTAAAATCATTAGCTTGAGGAAGATCCGGGTTAATCCAGAGCTTTGAGGCATGCCAAGTATTACGCACAGAATATTTGCCTATATATAACTTTAATTTTTGAAACAAAAACTTAACATAAATATATTATCAAATAACATCAGTACAATAGAAATACCTTGAAATTTGTGCGCTTTTATCAACTGCATAACAATTATGACCGGCTGATGGGGTGATCCCTGTAAATGTGGCAAGATTTGGTCAACGAATTCTCCCCAAAATGTTGCAGAGATATTATTCCTCCTGCGTTAATNATATATATATATATATTTCGAAATATACGGAATGCGAATATTTTTGTATCGAAAAATATATTTTCCATAAAATCGGATTCCACAGTTAGTTGTTATCCCGAAATACCTGGCGTAGATGTCGTCGTCTTCAGAAGCGATGCGAAAGAGATGAGAACAAACGATCGGAAAAATCATCTTCAAATTTGAATGTCTCCTTGCGATGGACTAATTTCACATTTGAATGTCTCTATTTCTCCCTCTGTATCCAAATCCAACAAAATTAGGGATCTTATTTTTCGGGTTAGGGTTAAGCTAATTGAAATTCCTAATTTGTATAGGGAGATCAAGATTCCCTCAATATTTTTCGGCGTAGATGAAGCGAAGAAAATGGGGAATTTCGGACAGAATAGATCGAAGATGATAAGGCGTAATTGGTGCTTCTCCAGATTTTGAGGCGTAATGTATGCTGGTGACCGAATATTGGGTCATTTTGAGTCTCACCAAAAACCCTATTATAATATATAATATATATCCTTGTTTTTAGTACAGAATATTGGGTTTTCATTTTATTTTAAATTATCGTTATTTAATGTAAGAAAGAGCAATTTACTCTTTTCCTTTTTTTAACAGTTCATATAGCTTTATTTATTTCATCTTCCTTTTTGTTAAAGTAATTTCTATAGCTTTTTATATCCATAAATGTCGATGGATTTGTTTCATCTTCCTTTTTGTTAAAGTAATTCCTATAGCTTTTTATATCCATAAATGTCGATGGATTTGTCTTGTTTTTTTTTTTTTTTGCCATAATTATAGAATTCTATATGACATATGCATCTTTATAGGAAATTGATAAGTCTTAATATATTTACTTTCCACTTGTCATTTAAATATGTTGCCAATTGGCATTATAATAATTTGACATTTGGCATATATTTAAGGCAAACTTCTTTGCTTTAATATATATATAGATAGTTGTATTGGTGGTGAAAAAGAGCTACACGTGAAATATTAGACTGCTGACATGGCACAACGCGTGGAACAATAATACAGCGATACGTGCCAATCTTATTTGATGGAAAAAGAGAAGTCACGGGGAGAAATACCCACGAAACAGCATCGGCCTAACAGCTGGTTAAGAATGAATAAATAGTAGAAAGAAGGAAAGATACATGAACCGGAAAAAAATAAGGAAGGGGAATCGTAACAGATGTAAGGCATTTATAGCAATAAACGCATCGGTTATGAGAATCCAAAATAATGGGTAATCAATATCAATAATGCTCATAATTAGCCCAAATTATGGGGGAAAAACTGTTACTATTGTATATTCCTATATAAGGGCGCATAATTCTATTTGTAAGGACACATATGAGACAATATTGAAATATACTCTTCACTGCTTTTTCGAAATTCTCTACCTTGACTTTGCAATTAATTATTTTCTTAGTTATTCTTGTTATTTTACTTTGATATCATTGAGAAAGTGAAGCAAAACTTGGTTATTAGAATCCAGTTTTCTTCTAAAATTAGACTTTGGCCAAAAGATATATTTTTGATTAAACAATAGTACTGTACTAAAAAGAGTTACAAATTTCATTAGAATTGGATTCAAATATAAGAAATTTCCTTTTATTAACAACTCCAAGAGATTGTTAACCTAAAGGGAGTGATGTTATTGAATTTCTTGCTTACATTAATATTTACCGTTAATAACTTTATTGGCTAGCAAGTAAATCAGGTAGTACAAAGAACATTAGAGCTTTTGCAGATGTAGGATTTGACAGCGAGAGCTACGTACTTAGCAAACTTTCTACTTGCTTCCATTTCATTAGACAAAACCTGCAAATAGTGGGTCCCAAAGTTGAATGTTGTAAAAAGAGAAGTAAAACGCATTATAATATTTCGTTTTACTAAAACGCGCGGCTAAATTTTCGTTAAAATAAAACGCAGTTTAACACTGTGTTTTAGGTAGAAAAACAACATTTTTTTTTAAATTGTATAATGTATTTTGAGTCCCAAAAATCATTATTTAGGTTTCGGACTCCTAATTCAACTACTTCTACATGATGTGGAGAGTCTTTACATGAATAGAGTCAAGATCTATCAATTACCAATAACCATATTGTTAGGACCGAAATGATTAGGTGTCATGCGGAAGCTAGCAAAGCAAACCTTGAACGACGATAAATCAATACAACAAAGAGACACAAACATATAACGTGGTTCGCTCAACTGACCTACGTCCACGGCGAAGATGAGCAATCCACTATAATAAAAAGAGAGTTCAAAATATCAAGAGAACAATCTCACGAAGAGGCAAACACAAGTAATACACTAACACTTGTCCTGTAAAGTTCTCCCCCTAAACAAGACTCTCAAGCCCCCTATGGCTACATTGTGGATGCTACCGAATGAGAAGGAAAGATCTTCAATTTATAGAAGTCCAAACTTTTTCCTACGAGAAAAGGGACTAGCCAAATATGGGAGATTTATAATTTCCTTTTATAAGAAGGAAAATCCAATTATGATAAATGTATTACCCTTTCCTTCAACAGATAGGAAAATCAATATGGTAAGAAAATCTGGACATACACCTAACACATATACGAATACACTCGCATGAGCCTTGTGTCAGGGTATGAACGATACTCTTACTTACATCAACCTGACGCCTTACAAGTGTCTAACAGTTCATTAACTAGTACCATGCGTACGTAAGAAGATATCTGAAAACATATGGAGGAATGCGCATATAGGTTGCAAGTATGAATGCATAGTATACGTATTACATATCAACAACTCAATTCAACAAATTATATTATTGTTGCGGCGAGCAACCTGATTCGATCATAATATTATTACGGTGTGTAACCTGTTCCTATGGCTATGCGGCATGCACCCGGTCAAATTATAATATTGTACGGCGCGAAGTCAATCCTATTATATCAATCAGCACGAAAACAGAAACAACCAAATGAACAACTCATCAAGGTAACCGTAACAATCAAGGCAGAAGGTATATATGTAGCAACAAAAAAAGGTAGAAGGCATATACGTAACAGTAACAAACCAGGTTGCATGCACAAGTATGACAGAAAAAATTAATTTGAAGATAAATGTGTAACAGTAATAAACCAAATGAAAAGTAGAGTCCGGAATCAAAATGTGATTCTTTTGGACTCAAAACTACGTAAATAGGTGTAAAAAAAAAAGTTATCAAAGTACATATAACGCCAGAAAACCTGGCGCTATACATTAACAGTAACTGCACCGTTAATGTATAGCGCCAGATTTTCTGGCGTTATATAAAAAAAATCTGACACACTGATATAGCGCCATAAAAAGTGGCGCTATACCCTTTAAGGAGTGAAACAATTGCTTCCATCTAATTGCTAGTTTGGCAAACAAGATCCAGATTATGTGCTCACTGGATGAGATCATGATCCATCACGAAATAGTTGAACATTATATGTTTTTTTTTCTTTTTAATGTATATTATGGAAGAATATAATCTAAGTTAATAATGTAAGAATTTTACATTTTTTTGTAAAAGGTTATGTGTTATCTTCTTTTTTGAAGTCATAACCATGCTTATATAGATGACTGTGTATAGTTGAATTATCTAAAAAATTATGCCAAAGGTTTTTAGAATCTGTGTATAAACATTGCATGCTAATGAAAAGTATAACATTAGTATATGCTAACATTGCATGTTTATGAAAATGAATGAGTTGGTGCAACACTATTCATCACTCTATATTAGGTTTATTAATATTTTATTCAATCTTTTTATTTGTGTAATTTTAATTTATCATATATTGGGTATATAATTAATTTTTATATTAAGATCTTTATAATTTTAATTTTATATCCTATTTTTTGATATATTAATTTTTGTATATATTATATTTATATAAAATTATAATGCCAGAAAACCTGGCGCTATATATTAACGGTGCAGTTACCCGGCATGAAACATGACTTATACTCACAAGTACTAAAAACTATCACAAATACCCAACGGTACCATCATTAATAACATTCATTATCATTATTACAAACCATAGTCCTGAACATAAATAAATTTAGTACAAAATTATTATTTTTATAATAAACTACTTAAGACAATATCAGATGACCGAGAAGACGAAACAACATTATTACAAAATAATAAATGGTAATACAAAAGCTCGATTATAATAAACTACTTAAGACACTCCCATAAATGCTCGATTAATGCATTACGAAGTGCGAAATGCGCAACTTTATCTTTAATTTTTTTGTATCGAACTAAGAATTGTTCAAATCGGTGATCCTTAATTTTATGTACTTTAATTATAATGTATTTTTATTTTATGTATTGTTAATTTTCTTTTTTAAATTTTAGTTTTCACTTTTCAATTTTAGCAACATTAGATATCTTACATTTGCATTTTTTTATTTTTAAATAATGATTATAATTCTTTTTATACAATTATAATAATAATAATAATAATATTAAATTATAATTTTATATAAATATAATATATACAAAAATTAATATATCAAAAAATAGGATATAAAATTAAAATTATAAAGATCTTAATATAAAAATTAATTATATACCCAATATATGATAAATTAAAATTACACAAATAAAAAGATTGAATAAAATATTAATAAACCTAATATAGAGTAATGAATAGTATTGCACCAACTCATTCATTTTCATAAACATGCAATGTTAGCATATACTAATGTTATACTTTTCATTAGCATGCAATGTTTATACACAGATTCTAAAAACCTTTGGCATAATTTTTTAGATAATTCAACTATACATAGTCATCTATATAAGCATGGTTATGACTTCAAAAAAGAAGATAACACATAACCTTTTACAAAAAAATGTAAAATTCTTACATTATTAACTTAGATTATATTCTTCCATAATATACATTAAAAAGAAAAAAAACATATAATGTTCAACTATTTCGTAATGGATCTTGATCTCATCCAGTGAGCACATAATCTGGATCTTGTTTGCCAAACTAGCAATTAGATGGAAGCAATTGTTTCACTCCTTAAAGGGTATAGCGCCACTTTTTATGGCGCTATATCAGTGTGTCAGATTTTTTATATAACGCCAGAAAATCTGGCGCTATACATTAACAGTGCAGTTACCGTTAATGTATAGCGCCAGGTTTTCTGGCTTTATATATACTTTGGTAACTTTTTTTTCCACCTATTTACGTAGTTTGAGTCCAAAAGAATCACATTTTGGTTCCGGACTCATGAAAAGTATAGATGTCAAGGTAACAAACCAAGTACAAAATATAGATGTGATCGTAACAAACCAAGTAGGAAACATAGATGTAACGGTAACGAACCAAGTAGGAAACATAGATGTGATAGTAATAAACAAAATAGAAAACATAGATGCAACGGTAATAAACCAAGTAGGAAACATAGATGTGACAGTAACAAACAAAGTAGAAAAGCATGTAGGAGCAACCGAGGTAGAATGCATCTATGTATCTAAGAAATACATTAATATAATGTAAAGTCCAACTCCCATCCACTCTGCACGGAGACAATCAACGTGCCAATCTCATGTCAGACCGCACGAAAATATCCATCGTGCCAATATCATATATATCAATTGCACAGAAATATTCATCATGCCAAATATATTCCTAAGACCCCAATCATAGTCTTTAGTATTAATAAAGAAGCTCAAGTAGCACAAGAATAACAGGTATAGATATGTGTTCGTGATATAAGCATGACTACAATCAAACCAAGTACATCAACTATTTCAAGAATCATGCTCATTGAAGATTTTATACGCCTAAACTGAGATTTCTAGCATAGTTTATTCCACTCATATAATTTTAGAAGCAAATGAAACATGAGTCAAGAAGATCACAAAGTTCAACAAGGTACAAAAAATATATAATCTATCCCGAACATGATTAACCCTGGAACAAGCATATATGCTCGTCACCTCGCATATACATACCCCCCCCCCCCCCGGCATGTAGCAAATCATATCATTTATTAAGAAAAATTTCCTCAAACCAAAGCTAGGCGCAAGACACTTACCTCATTGCGTAACAAGTTCAATAACCCAATATCGGCTTTCCTTAGAAATACTCCTCAAAACAATCAAAATCTAGTCAATATTATCTAAGAAAGTCAAATAATGCTAAAGGAAATATTTCCAATTAATAAAGGTTTAATCTTGATGAAAACCAAAAAGTCAATAAAAAGTCAACTCGGGCTAGCATGGTCGAAATCCGAAATCAAGACTAAATTTTGATGACTTGTAACCCCCGAGTCCAAATATATAATTAGTTTTAAGATGTGACATCACATTGAGGTCCAAATCTCCAAAATTAGCTCTTTTAGTTAAAACCCAAAAATTCAATTTTTACACATTAATTCCTAGATTTAGGGACAAAAATCTATGAGAAATTATGATATATAATCAAAACTAAGTTAAAAATACAAACATTAATAGTTGGGGTAAAAATCCGTCCAAAAGTCGGCTCTTCCCGTGGTCTAGGTCTTAAAAGTGGTAATAAAAAAGGCCAAATTTCTGATTTCCACCGTTGAAATATCTGTTGTCATGTTCTTCATCGCGATCATGATCCAGCTCTTGTGTTCGCAATAGCCAGTGTGTGGAAGCATCGCGTTCACGACACTGGCATCGTGTTCACAAAGGTCAATTCCATCCAAAGCTTCGTGTTCGCATAGGCCCGCCCCTCCTCCCCACAGCCTTCGCATTCACGGCCTTCTTCTCGCGTTCGAGAAGAAGGAATCCTGTCCCAAAGTGCTCTCCGTGAATGCGTGACAAGCTCCGCATTCATGAAGCACTACTGCACAGCAGCAGATTAGCAGCTGCAATTTTGACCGAAATAGTCTGAAACCATACGGAAACTCACATGTAACACAAACTCACTCGTAAGCTCAAAATATAAAAAACAATATTAAAAATTAAGAATAAAGCATCAAAATTCAATGATTCAAATGTTCATGAACTCAAATTTCTAACTTTCAACTAAAAACGTCGAAATGGCCTCGGATCACCCGAAACCCAAAAGATTACACAGATTACCTATGATCCGCTACAACCTTGTGAGACACAACGCATCGAATGCAAATCCTCTCAAGTGACCCATTTATGGTGAATATAATCGTTGTCCAACCATTAACACACTTTCAGAGTTAGCAACCAAAGGGATTGTCTGCCTCTAAGAAAATTTGATCTCTAAACCGCAAGAATAGAAGAATATCTATCTTTGATCTCTGACTCTCCCACTTAAATGATTGCCACATCACGCATACACAATCACCTCATGAGAAATACCCCATCAATCTTTTGCATCAAGTAGCAAAGATCTGAACATAAACAGTTACTAATCACGTGATTTCTGTATACTTAGTCTTAGTATCTACAAGTCAATATACAACGTGTCTTCTATAACACATACCTTTCTCAAGCGATTCAAATAGTACTAGCATTCTCTTAAACATATGAAATATCTCATGTTGTCTAGAACTCAAGATCTTTCTTTCAAAACTGAACTGCAACCTTGTCCATTTAATCCCAATTCCATACGGCTCAACATATCTATCATGATATTATATGCAAATATGAGAAATCCCGCTATCAACTTTGAATCACAAGTAGGATGATCCTCCTTATAAGTACTCCATCGACCATAAACTTACCACTTAACTCCATTCAAGAGAAAATTACAACACGCAACAAATTTTTCATGCTCGTAGAAGACATCAACCCCAATTCATTATCAATCTATCGTAAACTCTTCGAAACCCATTTGCACATGACTAATCCATAAGAACTGTATATATCTAAATCTTGCAAGTCACACGGGCCACCAAACCCAAAAGTCTAATCACAAAAGTGCTTGAAATACTCGACTGTACCAAAGAAACTAATAAATGCTATTATCATGCTGGCCTAAGCTACCGCTGTCTGGCCCGTTTTCTTCTATTACTTATATTACATCAATAATGTGTTTCTCTGAGGTGATTGTGTATGTGTAACATATCAGTGATTTAAGTGGGAGAGATAAAGGTCAGGTATGAAGATTCATGTATTCTTAAGGTTTAAAGTCTACTTGATTCTTTATACGCATGTGGTGGCACAATTTAGGCCTTGTGACTCAAACGTGCCAAGAGTCATTACAAAGCCATCAAATAACTGTGTACGATCCTCGTACACACACCCCATGCCACCTTGATCTATATAAGTCCATTAACACAATCCCGACTGAAGACTCTTCTTATATATTTAGTTCATTAGTCTTAGAAGCAAATTTTAACATAACTCCTTCTAAGATCCGATCCATGTATATACACACTATATCAGTTCCCACAAGCTACATTGAGTTATAAACGGACTCCCAATATGCAACACATAGTATAGCCCATAACGCATATACCTATAACATATCTTCTGCCCTTAATAATTACTCATTATCGAACTCGGTACCGATAACATATCTAATATTGCATAGAAATCTATGACAAACCTTCACAACACTGCTAATAATGAAAAAAATGTAGAAACTCATAACCACCCATCAGAACCATAAGTTATGTAGTTTTCTCGCCCGACAAGAACCATTACCAAATTCTGAGCTAACTAATAGTAACCCTATTCTAAACATACCTTATCCAAATCTGATTGCATTAATTCTAGGTCATTACCTCATCTCACCTAGTACAAGCTGCTTGACCGACAAACCACATCAAATACCATCTAGAATCTCATATGACGCGATCTGTGTGCCAAACAAGAAACAACTCGAATATGACCACTAATGGAAAGGGAACCCAAGTACGAGAACTATCCAACACGTGTAGCAGATATAACAACAAAACATAATGCTATAAATCCATCCTATAAATCCATCCTACAAAGTAGAAGCAAAACCCACGACATAAGTACAAGGAATCATATCCAGTATAACACTGTTGCGGCATGCAACCTGATCCCATAATATTCTCATGGTAATTCCCATCATGCCATAAACCTCATACTCATCAAATACACGTGTATTAATAACAAGCACACAAAGTATATAAATATAACCTTGGGTAGATGGATAGCCTAATGCGCTATGAAAAATAAAAAACAAGCACAACTACGGTGCAATAATGAAATCAACATCCCAAAAGCAATGTCGCTCGCATATTGAATGTATGTTTAATGGGGAGAATGTAATGACCCAACAGGTCTTTTTGAGCTTTAGTAATCCGTTCAGCAATTTGAGACTTTGAGTAGCTTTATATGATGTATTACGGCTTGCATGTATGGTTTGATTTTGATATCCGAGAAGTTCGACATTGATTTGAAAGAGTGATTCTCAATTTGGTAGCTTTAAGTTGGAAGAATTGATCAAAATTTGACTTTTGACTAAATGAACTCAGATTAGTGATTTGATGGTTCTAATAGGTTCATAAGATAATTTTGGACTTGGGCGTATGTTCGTATTTAAATTTGGATGTTCCTAAAAGGTTTTGACTCTATTTGCCGAAAGTTGGTAATTTGAAGATTTGGAGAGTTCATAGGTTTGATCGGAAGTTGACTTTGATGTTATCGGACTCCGTTTAATGTTCCGAGACCTTGGACATGTTCATTTAGTTGATCAGAACTTGTGTGTGAAGTCTAGTCATAATCTAAAATGTCTAAGTGTTATTCGGACGCGTTTGGTGAATTTTGAAAGTTTGAAAGTTTATTAAATTGGATTTGATCTTCAAATCTTGGTTTCAATATTGGAATTCGTGTTCCAAGCCTTTGGAAAAGTTTCCATAGGGCATATGAACTTGTTAGATTAATTGGACGGACCCCCTCGGACCTCGAGTGAGTTTTGGGATGATTTTGAGCCACTTCTAGGCCTTTTTGAGCTATTGATAAATGACCACAAGGTTGTGAATCACGATCATGGAAGTCTGGGTCATGTTCCCGGAGAGCAAAGTTCACTTCAGGGATTTTGAATCGTGATCGCGTAGAAGGAAATTATTGTTGTCGGTGGTCTAATTTTAGGAACTTATATATTGCAATCTATGGAATTTAGGGATAATCCAATAAAAAAAAGTTGTATTCCTTTGAGCCTAATTTTCATAATATCAACTGTTCATTATTTGGAATTTGGTATAAAGAGTTATGGCCATTATATCGAAGAGTAACAGTACAAAGGAAAGCAAAAATTTGCACATCGCAATCGTAAAGCCTATCGATCGCAATGAAGAAAATTATGCTGGACAATTTGTGAACCACGATCGCGTGGCTAGAAACCTCCATCGCGAAGAAAGAGCCTGACTGGGATATTAAATATCTACTTTCGAAATTTTGACTTTATTTCTTCACTTTTGAGTTTTTGGAGCACAAGTAAGGCTATTTTAAAGGAGACAAACATCCAAATCATTAGGGTAAGTAATTTTATATTTATTTTAATTATATATCTTGTTTACTAATGGATTATTACACCTAAATCAAGGATTTAAAAAGAATAAATGGTGTGTTTTTTACTTGAACTTAAGAGTAAAATTTGGGGGGTTTTAACATGAAATAGAAGTCGAATTTGAGAATAAATAATATATTTCAGTTTGTGGTACTATGGGCAATATTTTATTTTGAGAATTTTTGAAATCCGAGCGCATGGGCCTGGGGTTGAATTTTGTTAACTTTTCGCGTGGGATTTAAAATTATTTCTAATTGATAAGTTATGGGTTCTTGAGTAGGTTTTGACTAGTTTGCACGTTCTTTGGCTAGTTTTGGGATGATAGGCATTCGTTTGAGGTGATAGAGCAGTATTGGAGCCGATTATCGAATTTCGGAGTGAGGTAGGTCCCTTACCTAACCTTGTAAGAGGGAACCTATCCCCGTAGGTATTCTATTTTCTATATGATATGTTTTATGGGAGCTATGTACGTGTCACGCCCCGAACTCGGGGAGCGCGACCGACGCTCAACCGAGTGAACCTCGTCAAGCAAGCCTGTTAGATACTTTCTACCCAAACTCACTCGTGAATAAAGAGAATACATATATTTTCGTTAATTAGACAATAAGGAGATCATGTATACAATACCAATTCATTACCATTAGTTACTTCATTTTAAAGTCTCAAAATACAATCACAATTTCAATTACAATTTCTAGCACAATCACCACCATGTGTGCGGTATGGTGTTCGATCACGACTCGATCGGCTAGGACATCTCACCACAATGCTATGTGGATCGACATCATCACTTTTCTATCAATCATCTCGTTTCATACTTCTTTCACATCTTTTCATTTCATTGGCACTAGTGGCCACATTTATAATATCATTCTTGGCACTTGGCCGTATTTCATATTTCATGCTCACCTTTTTCACTTTCAAACATCATCATCATATACAACAAGGCTTTTCAATTCAAGACTTTAAGCACACATGTGAGCAATTAAGATTCTTTGGAACATAGAGATTTTCACACAATTTGGCATAATAACCTTCGTTTGAACCTGACTTGAAGTCGTAACATTTTTAGTACACACCCAATACTTCAAAAACATTCTCAAATGATAACATAACATGAAAAGAATTTGGGATACATATTGAACATATATCTTTCAATGCAAGCTTATTCGGAATAGCCAATTTTATAATGAACAACTCGGGACATACATCAATTACATGAACACCATGAGATTCAATTCTAAGAAAGGAGTTTAGCCAACATACCTCATTGTTAGCTTTCCTTAAGTTACTATAATATTCCGAAAATCCTAGCAACTTCAATCTATTTAGAGACATAGCAAAATTGAACCATAATTAGGAAGATATTCATGGTCCAGCTCATTGGAGCATTTCGTCAAACACTAGGTGTGCAATTTAGCTACAAGGTTCTTCTACAAGATTTCCACCACTTCACAATCCAATTTTTACCCATTTGAACTCAACAATCTTCCAACAAACCTTATTGGTACATGCATGTATACATAATACTCTCACACCCAAGAATCATACTCCCAATCACCCATCTTTTACCCTAAACTCGAAATTGAAGACTAGGGTTAGAACCTTATCTCTTGGGTGAAGATCTTATGAGATTTCCTTGTTGGATTTCAAAGCTTGGACAAGATCTTGATGAACAAAGCACTTGAGCTTCTTCCTCTCTCTAGAACACTCTTACATCTTTCTGAAAATATCAGACTTTTACTCCAAAATGAGCTTCAAGGTCTATTTATCGAAGTTGGGCAAGGTTATAAAAATCAAAAAATGGACTCTCCGAACTCAGGTCTGCGATCGCAGAGTAGACCGCATAATAGCTATGCGGTCTGCAAAATGTATCGCAAAATCGATCTCTAAAACCTAACCTGTTTCTGGTTGGGTCTGCGACAGATTTGTGGCCCGCGGGTGCAGACCTGTTCTGTGGTCGCATAATGCACCATAGAACTTCCCTTCGAAAATCTCCATGTTGATTCTGCGAGGGTTGTGCGGTACGCGAAATGATTATGTGGCCGCATAATGGTCCTAAAATTAACTCAAGTTTCTGCTTTACTCTGCGGCACTTTTGCGGCCCGTGAAACGGTTCTGCGATCACAAAACTGACCGTAGAATTTCCCCCTTCTGCCAAAAATTTTCATCGATAATCCAGTGCATCCTTCAATCCAAAAAGTCCGTGCCTCTGAACATTTAGCCTAATTTGGCACCACAAAATCTTAAATTCCTTACGGGGCCTTACATTCTCCCCCATTTAGGATCATTCGTCCTAGAATGAAAAGTAGAGTCCGTCCCAAATACTTAATGTAACTTATCTCTTTTCTCACACACCTCATGCCCCCGAATTTTGACTAACTCCCAAATTTTTTAGCAATTTCGGCAGAGTTTCCCCTGTAATTGGGCCTATCCACCTGCTAGAGAATCCCGGAAACCAATCCTAACAACATATACATAATCCAACAACGTAACATAACATGAAAATAATACCAACCTTGGCCTCATAAGCAATATATTACTAGAAAAAGAACACCCTTAACATAAACTATACAAGTGATACATTCATAGTAGGTAAACTCTCAACATCTTCATGGAACACAAATACTTAATTACATAGCTATTCAAACAAATGAGGGTACTTCTTCTTCATCTCTTCCTCGGCCTCCCAGGTGACCTCCTCGACCTGTTGGTTTCACCATAGCACTTTTCGCGGAGGCAATTTCTTATTTCTTAGCTTTCAGACTTGCTTGTCAAGAAAAGCAACTAGAATTTCTTCATAAGTCAGTTCTTTATTAACCTCAATAGTCTCAATCGGAACAACGAGTGTCGGGTCTCCAACAACCTTCTTCAACATAGACACATCAAACACCGGGTGAACTAAAGACATTTCTGGAGGTAGCTCAAGCCTATAAGCCACCTGACCAAACCTCTGAATGATTATGTACGGTCTGATATATCGCTGACTCAATTTTCCTTTCTTACCAAACCGCATTATACCCTTCATGGGGGAAACCTTTAAGAATACCCAATCATCCTCTTTGAACTCAAAATCCCTACGACGAACATCTGAATAGGACTTTTGACAACTCTGAGTAGTTTTCAAACGCTCTTTAATGGTCTTAACCTTCTCTATAGCTTGATGTACTAGGTCTGGTCCTATCAACTCCGCTTTCTCAATCTCAACCATCCAATGGGGGATCTATATCTCCGACTATATAAAGCCTCGAACGGTGACATTTGAATGCTGGTATGATAACAGTTGTTGTAGGCAAATTCTATGAGCGGCAAATGATCATGTCAGCTACCTTTAAAGTCAAGAACACAAGCACGCAACATATCCTCAAGCGTCTGAATAGTCTGCTCTGCCTGCCCGTCGGTCTGTGGATGAAAGCTTGTACTAAGATTCACCTGAGTACCCAAAACTATTAGCCGTGAATTGTGCCCCCGATCAGAAATGATAAAAACTGGAGTGCCATGCAACCTGACTATTTACTTGATATATAACTAAGCATATTGTTCCGCTGTGTCGATAGATTTAACTGGTAAGAAGTGTGCCGATTTCGTGAGTCGATCCACAATCACCCAAATCGAGTCAAACTTACGAGAAGTCCGAGAAATTAATTTATTACCTCTGAACACTTTATCCTAATTCGGCACCACAAAACCTTAAATTGCTTAGCAAAATTTTACGAGGCCTTACAATACGTACAATCTGACGAGCGTCCATGTGTATGTTAGATTTTTTGTATATCCGGGTAGACTAAGACTTTATATCATACTTTAATTGTACTACTTGAGTAAATCTTACCCGTTTAAATAATTTAATTCATGTTTTATCCTGATACTAGACTTGCGTAGATTATCGAGCTTTGTTATTCTAGAGACTTGGTGCGTTACTTGATTAGTCGCAAAAATTATGCTCTCTCTTACGGATTTACTCCCGTGTCATATTCATTTGTTCGGAAGTTTCAACATTATTCAACTCGTAAGTATATTCGCGAGTTAGGCTAGTGACCCATCAAAAGTATCAATATTCTTTTAGGATCAGGTCATTCGCCTAGGAATTTTTATGTAAAACTACTCTTAAGGGATCGGGCCGTTCGCTTTGGCAGGATTATGTAAAATCACTCTTATGGGATCGGGTCATTCGCCTCTGTAGAATTGTGCAAAATATTTTGATAGGGAGTCAGTGCATATATGAGCGTCTTGACTCGGATTTGGCATTTGCACCTGATATTGGTCACATATATTTCATTCGAGACAGTAATTGACATTTGACGGTTTCGTATTTTTTTTTATTGAGAAGCATGTTGTACATATTTATCTATTTCATTGCTACGTGTTATGCCTCATACATGTCTATTTTCTCATGTATATTTGATTATTGGACAACTAGTTAGTGTCGATGTCGACTCCTTGCCACTACTTCTTCAAGGTTAGACTAGATACTTACTAGGTACGCATTGATTTACGTACTCATACTATACGTCTGCACAAAATATGCAGGTACTGGGACATGTCTATTTTATGGTCATATAGGCACGTAGGCAAAGCTGTTGAGGAGACTCTGTGGTGTGTTGCTTTCCATGCTACGATCTGCAGCACACGCAGTCCCTTTCCTACTTATTTATTGTATTATGTCTACTTTTTATTCCAAATAGTTATTGTTTTAGTATTGCATATTCCAGTAGGTATACATGCACTTGGGACACCGAATTTTGGGATTGAGGACCATTTGGTCGTGTGATGACCCGATAGGTTCGTGATTATCCTTGTTCGATTTGCGTGCCCAGTTCGTGTCTCTTTTTAGAAGGCTTTTATGTTAAAAATTGATAAAATATGAAATTATGCCTTAAAAATCTATTTGAGTTGACTTCGGTCAATATTTTGAGCAAACAGATCTGTGTCCATGCTTTGACAGTCTCGGTGGGTCTGTATCATGATTTGGGACCTGGCCCGGAATAGAATTCGGAGGTCCCTAACTCGAGTTATCACTTTTGTCAAAAATTTAAAGTTTAAAGGTTTAATGAATTGAAAGATTTGACAAATGTTTGACTTTGTTTATACCGAGTCTGTATCTTGGTTCTGGAACTCGGTATAGATCCATTACTATATTTATGACTTGTCTGCCAAATTTGGTGAGAAACGGAGTTGGTTTGACGTGATTCGGACGTCCGGTTGTTAAAATAGAAATTCTAAAGTTTCACTGAAACTTTCATTTGATTTGGTTTCCGATTAATACTTCTAGGTGTTATTTTGGTGTTCTGATCGCACGAGCGAGTTCGTATGAGGTTTTTGGACTTGTGTGCATAGTTGGTTTGGAGCCCCGAGGGCTCGGGTGAGTTTCGGATAGGCTACGTGTGGTTTGTACTTAGAAAATCTAGTTTTCTTAGCTTCAGCTATCACCTGGTGTTTCCTTCTTCGCGATCGCGAAGGAACTCATGCGTTCGCGAAGTAAAGTATGAGCATCAGAGACTTGGTGGTTTGCTTTAGATGTTAGAGATTCCTGAGTGGAAGTGAGAGCGTATAACTATGGATTTTGTTGTTGGACTCCCACGGACTCAGAAGAAGTTTTATGCAGTATGGGTTATTATGGACAGGCTGACCAAGTCAGCGCATCATTCCCGTGGCAGTTACCTATTCTTCAGAGCGGTTAGCTGAGATTTACATCTGCGAGGTCGTTTGTCTTCACGGCGTGCCCATGCTATCATTTCTGATCGAGGCACGCAGTTCACCCTGCACTTCTGGAGGCAGTACAGCGTGAGTTGGGCACTCAAGTTGAGTTGAGCACAGCATTTCATCCTCAAACGGACAGACAGTCCGAGCGCACTATTCAAATATTGGAGGATATGCTCCGCGCTTGTGTTATAGATTTCGGGGGTTCTTGGGATCAGTTCTTTCCACTTGCGGAGTTTGCATAAAACAACAGCTACCAGTCGAGCATTCAGATGGCTCCCTATGGGGCAATATACGGGAGGCGGTGTCGATCTCCAATTGGATGGTTCGACCCAGAGGAGTCTCGATTGTTGGGTACAGATTTGGTATAGGGTGCCTTGGATAAGGTCAAAATTATTCAGGATCGACTCCCCACAGCTCAGTCTAGGCAGAAGAGTTATGCTGACCGTTGAGTTCGTGATATTGCATTCATGGTCGGAAAGAGAATATTACTCTGGGTTTCTCCCATAAAGGATGTGATGAGGTTCGGAAAGAAGGGCAAGTTGAGCCCTAGGTATATCGGACCTTTTGAGATTCTTCAGAGTGTGGGTGAGATGGCTTACAAGCTCGCATTGCCACCTAGTTTATCAGCAGTTCATCCAGTGTTCCATGTGTCCATGCTCTGAAAGTATCACGGTGATCCGTCCCATGTGTTAGATTTCAGCTCAGTCCAGTTGGACAAGGACTTGACTAATGAGGAGGAGCCGGTGGCTATTCTAGCCTGGCAGGTTCGACAGTTGAGGTCTAAGAGTTATCTCAGTTCAAGTGCAGGGGAGAGGTCAGCCCGTTGAGGCAGCTACTTAGGAGTCTGAGTCGGACATGTGGAGTAGATATCCACACCTTTTCACCAATCCAGGTACTTTTCTATGTCCGTTCGAGGACGAACGGTTATTTTAGAGGTGGAGAATGTGATGACCTGATAGGTCATCTAGAGTTTTAAATCCTAATTCTGTGTTTTGAAACCTTAAATACCTCATTTTAGCCTTTCTCGATTTGCGTGTGCAACCCGTGTCTCTTTCGGGAAGGCTTTTATGTTAAAAATTGATAAAATATGAAATTCTGCCTTAAAAATCCATTTGAGTTGACTTCGGTTAACGCTTTAAGAAAGCGGACCTGCATTTGTATTTTGACAATCCCGATGCGTCCGTATCATGATTTGAGACCTAGGCGTATGCCCGGAATCGAATTCGGAGGTCCCTAACTCGAGCTATCGCTTTTTGTCAAAAATTTGAAGTTTAAAGGTTTAATGAATTTAAAGATTTGACCACTGTTTGACTTTGTTGATACCAAGTCCGTATCTTGGTTCCGAAACTCGGTATAGGTCCGTTACTATATTTATGACTTGTCTGCCAAACTTGGTGAGAAAGAGAGTTAGTTTGACGTGATTCGGACGTCCGGTTCATAAAATGGAAATTCTAAAGTTTCATTGAAAGTTTCATTTGATTTGGTGTCCGATTCATAGTTCTAGGTGTTATTTTGATCGCACGAGCGAGTTTGTATGAGGTTTTTGGACTAGTGTGCATAGTTGGTTTGGAGCTCCGGGGACTCGGGTGAGTTTCGGATAGGCTACGGGTAGTTTCTACTTAGAAAACCTGGTTTTCTTACCTTCAGATGTCACCTGGTGTTTCCTTCTTCGCGATTGCGAAGAAACTCACGCGATCACGAAGAGTGATCTGGGCTGGGGAGGGAATAAGCCTATGAGAATGCGAGGAATAGGATGCGAACGCAGAGCAGTGGAGGGGACTGCCCTTCGCGAACGTGTCCAAACCAACGCGAACGTATAGTATTGGATGGGCTGGGTTGGGAATTGAGGTTAACTCTACGCGAACGCGAGATCAGTCTCGTGAACACAAAGGTGAGGCGGGCTATACCTTTGCGAATGCATGGAGTTATACACGATCGCGTAGGCCAGTTAGGCCATGCTCTTCGCGAACGCATCAGGTTTCACGCGAACGCGATAAACACCTGACGCCAGTGATTAAAACAGTCCTAAAAATGGGATTTTGTTCATTCTTTTAAATTTTCAAACCTAGAAACCTTAGAGGCGATTTTCCCAAGAGCTCTTCTTCCCCAATTCATTAGTAAGTGATTCTAACCTACTTTCTTTCAATTACCCAGTATAAGATTTTCACCTAAAATCTAGGATTTTCATGTTAGAAATTGGAAATTCGAGTAGAATTAGGGGTTTTTGTAAAATTGGAATTTAGACCTCAAATTGGGGTTGGATTTCGAAACAAATTACATAATCGGGCTCAAGGGTGAATGGGTAATCGGGTTTTGGTCCGAACCTCGGGTTTTGACCAAGCGGGCCCGGGGTCGATTTTTGATTTTTTGGGGAAAAGTGTGAAAATCCTAAATTGATGCATTGTAGTTGATTCCTTTAGCAATATTTGACATTATTGAGTCAATTGTTGTTAGATACAAGTGGTTTGGAGGCGGATTCTAGGGGAAAGGCCCCGGTAGAGCTCTGAGTTGACTGCGGAGTGAGGTAAGTGTTGAGTTTAACCTTGATTTGAGGGAATTACGAACCCTCGGACTATGTGCTATGTGAATTTCATATGGTGCGGTGTACATGCGAGGTGGTGAGTGCTTCTACGCCGCCGAATGACTTGTTTCCCGAATTTTCCGCTTTTCCTTAATTATTTCCTTCCCTGCCTTAACTGTTATGTGCTCTAAATGCCTTCCATGCTTTATTAGCTACTTGTTAATCATTGTTTCTCTTATTAAAAATGTTAGATCTTTTCATGCTTTTATGACTCGTTGTTATTGCCTTAATTGACTTACTTGCACCTTTTAATTATTATTTAGCGGACTTGTCTTGCCGTTTAACATTACATATGTGAATTCTCAATTTGGTACGAGGCTTCTTTCTGATTCAACTTCATATTTGTCAATCGTAGAGTTCTTGTGATTTGAGTTATTGATTTGATTGCACTCATTGAATATTTGATACTGATATAGTGGGATCGGATTGCACGCCACAACAGGTGGAATAGGGTGGATTGATGTGGTAGAATAAGGGTGAATTAGTACTGATATGGTGGGATTGGGTTGCACGCCGCAACAGGTGAAATAAGGGTGGATCGATAGTGTGAAATAAGGGTAAATTGTGATACTGATTTTATTATATAGTGGGATCGAGTTGCGCGCTGCAACATATATTTATTTATGATTGTTGATATTGTTACGGTGGAATAAGGAAGGATTGTGTTGTACGGTGGGATCGGGTTGCGTGCCGCAACAATCTATGTGTTTCTATTTCCTTACGATATGTTGGTTTTCGGTACTTCATACGGAACTCTAAGGATTGATAATTTCTGATCGTCACTGGTTCTCTTTAAAGTTTTAGCTATTTGCTTCAGTTAACTATTTTATTTTGTTCCGTATTTTCTTCTCATGTCTTTATTATATACTGCGTACAGGTTATAGTGTAAGTATGGTGCCTTAGCCTCGTCACTACTTCGTCGAAGTTAGGCTCGGCATACTCATACTACACTGCACTTCTTCTGTAGATTTTGGAGTCGGTCCCAGCGACGGTTATTAGCGTGCTCGGATTGGCCAACTTTGTGGAGACTTGAGGTACAGCTGCTCAGCGTCCGCAGCTCCTAGCCCCTTTCCTTTTATTTAGCTGTGTACTTTTCTTAGACAGCTTTATGTTTTATACGGACCTTTATCTGTACCATTCTAGTAGCTCGTGCACTTGTGACAACGGGTCCAGGGTTGTATTAGTTGATATAGCTTCCGCACTTTACTTTGGATTATTACAGTTATTTCAGTTCTTTCTTATCATTTAATTTGAACTGTTGAAAATGAATAAATTATTTTAACGTTGGCTTGCCTAGCAAGTGAGGTGGGAATTCCGGATCGTGACATGTCGTATTTTGCATTGGTTGATTTAGAAAAAATTTATTTTGTGCCTCACACAACTGACACTAGTTGTGTGAGGCCTCTTTTTTGTCTCACAACTGTGTGAGTCCCAGAATTTTGTGGACTAACATGTGTAAGATATGGGTCCACAAATATGTGAGATAAAAAGAGGCCTCACACAACTAGTATCAGTTGTGTGAGGCACAAAATAAAATCACTGTTCATTTAACATCTTGGCTTGTATTTGGGTCGCTATACGAACTTCTTTCAATAATCTTTGATATCTCACGTATGGTTGAGAATATTTTTCGATTACTTCGATTCTCAAATTATTATAAGACGTGATGTGGACTATTCGTTGCGGTGTTTAGTTGTTGCTTGCCTGCAGCAGTGTTAGGCGCCATCACGATTCATGTTGGAATTTGAGTCGTGACAACAGAAATTCAAAATAATAATTGATAGAGAAAAATAGAAAAACAGAAATTTCCATATCTCATAATTTTTAGAAAATCGTAATGTTCAAAAATTACTAAAAATAATAGCAATGGAAAACTACAAGAATATATGGTTAATATTAATATTAGCCACAAAATCTCTAGTTATTATAATTTAAAATAAAAAAAAAAAGATAAAATACCTAAAAATGGAAGTAAGGGTGTGCATTCGATTTATCGATTCGATTTTGACCCTTATCGATAATTACTTATCGGTTATCGATTTGTACATATGCTTATCGTTATCGTTTCAATAAGGTTTCGATTTTTTCGGTTTCGATTTATCGATTTTTGGGGCTTATCGATTCGGTTATCGATTACACCAATAAGAAAATTTGCGGGATTCCACGGAAAGTATATCACTATAAACACGCCTAACTAATATGGACCAGAAGAAGCTAAAATAAGACGAACACCATTTATAACATAAAAATTGTGTCAACAAGCACATGCAACGAAACTAAAGTAAGGGATCAAATGTATGTCACCAACACTCCAACGGTATAAAAAAAGAAATACATCATCACGGCTAATTCTATTTTCCACTAATTTGAACTTCATTCCCTTGAGCTTTAAATATGATCATTCCTTAAATGTGGTAGATGAAATAATAGGGTTAGGGACTTAGGGTAAAGGAAAGGGTATTATAGAATAAAGGCAAAAAAAAAAAGTTAAAAAAAAAACTAAAAAAAAATTAATTAATTTTTTTTAGTATTTCTTATCGGTTTATCGATAAACCGATAAACCGAAGAGGACAAAATCGAAATCGAAATCGATAATTCGATAAGGAAAATTTCGAAATCGAAATCGAAATCGATAAATCGATAAACCGATATCGATAAACCGAAACAAATAATCGATTCGATTTATCGATAAACCGATTAGAATGCACGCCCCTAAATGGAAGCTTATTCCTCAATGTTCAAGGTGGACAAATAACCCCTTTTTTCGAAATTCAAGTAACAGTCTTCTTTTATGCCTCGAATATTTCTTGAATTTTATATTTTTTCTGTAAAAAATTGAACAAATCCACGTAGCAAGACCTCGACTTAGCGTTAATGGCATAATTTAAAGGGAGGGAAGACCGTTTTGCGCCCTTTTTGTCGGGAAGAAAGGCTGTAACATATGGGTACATATCGCATGACGCCCATACGCTATTATCACTTTGGACTGACAAACGTCATACTGTCCTTAGGCTGGGTTATTATAGCCCAGAGTGATATAATGCATGGGTATCAATATCATACGTTTTCTTGTAATTGTGTTCTTTTTTTTCGGATTTTTTCGTACCTATACACTATTAGAAATTTTATTACCCTAAATGTTTATGTTTAGTTAATTATCCAGCCTAAACCAATTTTGTTTATAAAATATATACAATCCACCTTAAAAGACTCCCAATCCTTTATTTGTGCCTTCAATCAAGGGATTTAGTTACACCCTTTTCTTTTTTTCTCTCCCCTCTTCTCTCCAGATTGAAATCCCTCTCTTTCTTTATTCTTATTCATAGTTATTTTAGCAGGGTTTTGGATCAACTTTTGTCATCCATCCATAGCAAGAAAAGCCCCTCCTGAGCAACTGTTCGATTACCATTTTCTCTCTTTTAATTCTTCATTTTTTTATGCGTTTGGGTACGAAAGAGAGAAAAATATATTCGAGAAGAAATTGTGTTTTATTATGCAACACTCTCTAAAATTTAAATTTATTTCAAGAGAACTATATGAGAAAAACATAAGCAAAGAACGTCAATTTTCTACAAAATTGGAAACCGTTTTCCTTCATAGCAAACACGCCCATATGGTTCAGATTTCCGATTAACATCTTTTTATCAAGTTGTTTCCTCGCTAAATATTGGAATGATCCTAAGCAAACTATTGTAACTAAACAGTTCTTAGTTTCTTTGGTTTGTTCTTCTCTTTTCTTTTTAACAGAATATTTTCATTCCATGCCGCATTATTTTACAAAGTATAAATATACATATTGTTTACATTATTATTTCTACCCAATTAAATACAACTACAATATCATACAACTTAAATATAATTCTATACAAATTTTATACAATATGTCTTTTGTATATTCTTTATCTGATTTATACATAGTAAAAATAAATTTCATACAACTAATTATATATTATACAACTTATCTACAATTTTCATACATTATTTCTACCCAGTTATATACAACTACAATATCATACAACTTAAATACTATATTTATACAAATATTGTTCAACTTTCATACAATATTTATATAAATAAAAATATATAAACTACAAAATATAATTTTTCTACAATTTTACTACAACTGTACTATAATTTCATAAGTATAATGTATGTCATGTCTTCTTCTTCTTCTTCGAGTTTCAATCTGAAATTCAGCCAAAATCAAGTCTAATCTTCACAAAAACACCCTCAAAATTGAGATATAAACTCCAAACAATATTCCCAATTGTTTGCAACAACACCCAATCCAAACAAATAATGTTTTTTAAAAACCCAAATTCGAATTCAAAGCTTCAAAGCTTTTTAATGGCTGTCAATGGTGGGATTGCTGCTCTCTTTTCTTTTGCTCTACATTACTGGAATTAGGGATTGAGAGATACATAGAAACGTAGAGAGAGAGCGAGGACAGAGAGACGGAGAGAGAGAGATATATAGTGGAGAGAGAGCGCGCGCGCGTGCATAAGGGAGAGAGAATAAGGATGGGAAATAATTGATTCATAATATAAAGGGATACTCATTTAATTCCTAAAGTGTATATAATTGATAAATTTATATATAGGAGGTAATTAAATTGAAACTTGAGTAGAGAGGATAATAAAGTTTCTAATAGTGTATAGATTACTTGTTCTTGTAAGTTAAATTTTGCGTTACTTCAGTTTTGGACTTCATGACTTAATTAAGTCGTTGGTGTGCTCTTATCTTAGCGTGCTTGATTACATCTTCAATTTTTATTGTACTTCCTGCTTCTTTCTAATGCTATATATGTGCAAAATCTTGTTACTGATGTTACTTTATTTTTTGATTTTTCACCCTATATTCATATTAGGACTCAATTAAATATGATTTTGCGTCTTATGATTTAGCCGAGCCCCATGCTAGTGTCGAACACGAGATGAAAAATCCAAGAAAATAAAATATGAACCCCGATAATATAAAAGTTGAGGCACTATTATCAATCTTCTGGTAGTCTGATGTTTCTCTAGTAAGATTATTAAAATGCAGCCATAGCAAAGACGAAGATATAATTATGCAATCAATCTAGAGTTGGAGTTTAAGGACGCGTACCGTTAAATTCCATGGATACAACAGCGACAACAAACGACGATCAAGCCTGAAACCAACTTTCACGATCCACTAGCTACTCGCTCTCACAGCCCGACTGATAGGACGTCTACCGTTATCACGTATTCAAGAGGCAGAATACGCTAGGGTTTTCTAATAGCTAGGGAAAGGGGGGTTGGCCTCTGTTTATAAAGAGTGCCTACCCATCACAGGCCAATAGTTATTGGGCCTCACTTATCCACACACACAATATTTAATATTAGGCCTTTTATTTATCCATCACTTGGGTCACGTCACTATCCTTTCAGGCTATAACCAATTAACATAAGTCCAGGTTCCAACATTCTCCCACTTGGATGCCAACGTTAATTGAGGACAAGAAAACAATTTTAAAACTTTTGAGTTTTAAGAAAATCATTTTGAAAAAAGATTTTAGACTCTACAGTGGCCACGCTACTCACATAGCCAAGGATAGAATGACCCATATAACAATCCATCCAGTCTCAATAGAGAAGACTAACAATGAAACGTAACAGGCATCACACCATTTTAAGGTATGAATTCTATCTACGACCACATATGCTAGAATTTCCATCAACATGGATCAAACATGTGTGCTAAGCATATTATCTTTCTAATCAAGGTGAATAGATTCACACCTCTTAGAAAGAAATAATCCTCCAAGTGATATAATAACCATATCACATCAGGAGCCTCCAAATTAAATGACATTAAAATCATATCACCTTAAGAGGTTTCCCTTGTGCCTTACCCGGGATAATCAAGGCAACAAGCAGCAAAACTCAAAGATATCATGAGTTTAGGCAATATCCAATTGGAAATGTAAAATAAATAAATTGTCATGTTAGTCAATAAGCATAACAAATATAAAATAACACAAGCTTGCATAAAATTAGAATTTAATAAAAGCAATATCTCGGTCAGCAGCTAGAAAATAACTCCCACTGACTAAAGCACATCAAAAGACTCTAAAATGCCTATGTTTTTAGCATGTTCATTAAACATTACAGGCCTAAGACCTTTAGTCAAATGATCGACCAATATAGATTTTATGCTAATATGCTCAATACGTATATCACCTTATTTTACCATGTCTCTAACCTTAAGAAACTTAAGGCTAACATGCTTAGAGCCTCTTGTTCTCTTGTTGTTCTTAGAGAAGAACGCAGCTGCACTGTTGTCACAGAAAATAGTCACCGTCTTAGATATAAAATCCACAATTTGCAATTTAGTAAGAAAATTCTTCATCCAAACAGCATGTGAAGCAGTCCCAAAATAAGCAATAAACTCAGCTTCCATTGTAGATGTAGCAGTGATGCTATGTTTCTCACTTTTCCAAGAAATAGCACCCCACCCAACAAAAAAATATACCCAGAAGTTGATTTCATAGTGTCTTGACAACCTACAAAATCAGAATCTGAATATACTAGAAGATCCAGATCATCAACCTTTTTGTACACAAGCATGAAGTCCTTGGTGCGTTGTAGATATCTCATCACTTTCTTTGTAGCCACCCAATGAGACCACCCAGGATTAGAAGAAAATCTTCCCAATATGTTAGCAGCAAATGCAATATTAGGCCTTGTTGTAACGACCCGGCCGGTCATTTTTGGAATTTATGCCCCGATCCCCTATTAACTATTTTCTCCAAGTTTATTTCTGCTATTTTGATTTGCCGGGATGTTCGGTTTTGTGTTTTGGAGAGTTTTGGGACACTTAGTCCCTAAATGAGAGTTTAAGTGTTGAAAAGTTGCCCGTAGTCGGAACAGTGTGAAGACGGCTTCGAAATGGAAATCTGATGGTTCCGTTAGCTCCGTTAGGTGATTTCGGGGTTGGGAGCGTGTTCGGAATGTATTTTGGAGGTCCGTAGCTAATTTAGGCTTTAAATGGCAAAGTTTGAATTTTTGAAGTTTCCGGTCCGATAGTGAGATTTTGATCCGAGTGTCAGAACGGAATTCCAGAAGTTGCAGTGGCTCCGTCATATCATTTGGGATGTGTGTGCAAAATTTCAGGTCATTCGGACGTGGTTTGGTTAGGTTTTTGATCGAAAACGTATTTTGAAGGAAATTGAAGTTCGTAGGCTCAAATCCTTCATTAATTCGAGTTTTCGATGTTGTTTTAGGTGGTTTAAGGATTGGTACAAGTTTGAATGATGTTATGGGATATGTCCGTAGTTTTGGTTGAGGTCCCAGGGGCCTCGGGTGTGTTTCGGATGCTCAACGGGGCATTTTGAGTTGTTTAGAAATTGCAGAAATTTCACTTCAGCTGTTGCAGACCTTTTCTTCTTCGCGATCGCAGCCCGTTCCCCGCGTTCGCATAGTGTAATTCCGGAGGGGGCCAATTCCTTCTATGCGATCGCATAACCTGGATCGCGATCGCATAGTGCTTCCCCTCCCTTCTTCGCGTTCGCAATCCAGTTCTCGCGTTCGCATAGCATAAACTTAGCCGATGGCTCAATGACCATTTCCCTCTTCGCGATCGCGTGGCCTTGTTTGCGATCGCGTAAGTCTGTTCCTTCCTCTTCGGCGATCGCAGGCCTTAAGCTGCGTTCACATAGGCCGACTTCTGAGCCTTTAAATTTTACTCTTCGCAATCGCATTCCTCCTCTTGCGATCGCATAGAACAACACCTAGGCAGACCCATTAAAATTCCAATTCAAGGGTTTAAGCCTATTTTCATATTTTCAAATTTGGGAACTCGGGAGGGGCGATTTTTAAAGATTTTTGCACCTAGGCAACTTGGGTAAGTGATCTCTACCCAACTTAGATCGATTTCCATGATTCCTAGCTTAAATCTAGCCTTTAAATTTCGAATTTGATGGAGAAATTTGGGGGAAAAAATTGGATGAACTTCTTAGACCGATTTATTGGGTTTTGAATGGGTGTTTGACCTCTGATTTGAGAGATTTTTATATGGTTAGACTCGTGAGAGTACGAGGGTTCTGAAAATGCTAATTTCATCCAATTCCGAGATGTTGGCCTCAGGGGCATTTTGGTCATTTTACCTAATTTCGCGTCGTAGATTTGAATTAAATCGTAGAATCAGTTGCTTGAGATGTTATCTACGATATGTAATTTAATTGAATAGATTTGGGCCATTTGGAGTCGGATACTCGTGGCAAACGTGTGGTTTCGAGTTGATTTTGGAGCCGGTTCGAGGTAAGTGGCTTGTCTAACCTTGTGTGGGGGACCTTTTCCCTTAGGATATGATATTTGGTAATTGAATGCCTTCTACGTGAGGTGACGGGCGCGTACTTGAGCTGATTGTTGAAAAATCCGGTTTTACTTTAAGTGTTCAAATTGAGTTCTTTCCTTACTCGCTTTATTCTACTTGCAATTATAGCCTGCGCTAGTTAGAAGAGTATGCTTAATTGAATTAATTGCCTATTTACTTAAACTGTCTTAATTGCATTACGTGAAGCATATTAAGCTAGTGTTTACTGTTTACTTATTATGGACTTAGTATTTATTTTGATATCCTTGAGCTTATGCTGTGTGTTTACATTTGGACTACGGGACGGCATCCCGGAAGATCCCCCATGCGTAATTATGAGCTAGACTGAGGTGCGGGATACCAAGAGATCCTTGGCATAGTTATTGAGGATACCAAGAGATCCTCGGGATACCAAGAGATCCCTGACACAGTTATTGAGGATACCAAGAGATCCTCGGGATACCGAGAGATCCCTGGCATATTTATTGAGGATACCAAGAGATCCCCCGGTTATCATCTTCGTTGCGAACAGTATTTTCCCTGTAGTCACCTTATTCTCTATTTCCATTATTGCGCTTTTATTATACTGTGTAGATCCTTATTAGCGACTCTCAGTTTTACTGCTTATTGCCTTATCATTTCATTTTATATATATATATATATATATATATATATATATATATGTTTATCTCAGTAGGGCCCTGACCTTCCTCATCACTACCCAGCCGAGGTTAGGCTTGGCACTTACTGAGTACCGTTGTGGTGTACTCATGCCCCTTCTGTGCATGTTTTTTTCATGTGCAGATCCAGGTACCTCCACCCAGGTGTATCACCCTCGAGGCGGAGAGATCTAGCAGAGACTTCGAGGTACATCTGCCGCGTCCGCAGACCAATGAGTCTCTATCTTATTCTAGCTTTAGCAGTTAGCCTTCCCTTCTTACTGTTGTTTTAGACATTCCGGAGTTAGAACAGTGTATTACATTGTGTTAGCTTGTGTTCCCGTGAGTTTCCGGGTTTTGGGATGATATTGTAGACTTCCGCGTTATAGAGTTGTTTATGCCAAGCGGCATCTATATACGGTTTTTTTCTAGCTGTTCAGTTTTAAATTATTATTCCGCAAGTTGTGTTGTTTCCGCATTGTTAGGCTTACCTAGTCGTAGGGACTAGGTGCCGTCGCGACATGTTCACGGAGGGTGAACTGGGGTCGTGACAAGTTGGTATCAAAGCTCTAGGTTCATAGGAGTCACGGAACACAGGCCGATTTATTAGAGTCTCGCTGATCGATACGGAGACGTCTGTACTGATCTATGAGAGGCTATGTAACTGTTAGGAAAATTCCACTTCATTTGACTTCCCTGTCGTGCGAGATTTTTGACATTACAATTCTAAGCTTCTGTCTTCCATTCTCTCACAGATGGTGAGGACACGTGCTACTCGAGATGATCAGACACCCGCGCCCCCTACTGCAGCCATCAAAGGCCGGGGTCAGGGTAGAGGCCGAGGATGCGCACGTGGTGCGGCGAGAGCACCTGCGCGAGCTGCTGCCAAGGTACCACCAGCAGATCCAGCCGGAGGTCAGGCACCTGAAACGCCCGCTACTACTACTCCAGCCCTTCAGGAGACTTTGGCACAGTTCCTGGGCATGTTTGGCACATTGATTCAGGCGAGATTGATTCAGGTTGTACCGACTGCTTCACAGGTCGGGGGAGGGATCCAGACTCCCGCCGCCCCCACTCCAGAGCAGCGAGTTCCCAATGGTCAGGCTCCAGGTGTCATGGCGACACAGCCTGTGGTCCCAGTTCAGCGGGTGATGAGGAGCTCTCACCGAGTAGGGGACGGGTGGGTCCAGGAGAGAGAGGACATACGAGGTTAGGAGAGAGAGTATGGAGAAGTGAGTAGACCTCGTAGATTGGAGAGACCCGCCGGTCCTTATTTTGGAGGAAGAGTACGACATGGTAGAGGTTTTGTGGGTCAGCCAGCTCAGTTTGCGTCTCAGATTTCACACAGGGTTCCAGGTGTTTAGGGGTCTTGGAGTACCCGTACCGCACAGTTTACACTGTCGCGTCAGCCGTGGGGTTCCTTTGAGTGTGGTGACATACGCCATGTGGTGAGGTATTGCCCTAGACTTGGGAGGAGTGCACCTCCACAGACTTCTCGGCCACAGCGTGCCCCGCAGAGTTCTCAAGCCATGGTTGCAGCCCCAGTTGCTACCTTACCTACCCATACCGAGGTTGTTGCCTCCGATTCTGTCGTCACAGGTATTGTCATGGTTTGTTATAGAGGTGTACCGATTCTATTCGATCTAGGCTCCACTTATTCTTGTGTGTTTTCTTATTTTGCTCCGCATTTGGGTGTACCTCGGGATTTCCTTGAGTTTTCCCTGTTTATGTTTCTATACCTATGGGATATTCTCTTGTTGTGGACCGCGTTTATCGGTCACGTTTGGTTACTATTCGTGGTTTTGAGACCAGAGCAGACTTATTGTTACCCAGCATGGTTGATTTTGATATTATCTTGGGCATGGACTGGTTGTCGCCCCATTATTCTATTCTTGATTGTCACGCCAAAACCGTGACGCTGGCTATGCCAGGTATACTGCGTGTTGAGTGGAGGGGTACCTTAGATCATACCCCCAGTAGAGTTACTTCTTTCCTTAAGGCTCAGCATATGGTTGAGAAAGGTTGTGATGCGTACTTAGCTTATGTGAGAGATGTCAGTAGGGATACTCCTTCTGTTGATTCAGTCCCAGTAGTACGTGATTTCCCCGATGTGTTTCCAGCTGACCTTCTGGGAATGCCACCTGATAGAGATGTTGATTTTGGCATTGATCTGTTGCCGGGCACTCAGCCCATTTTCCATTCCTCCATATTGTATGGCTCCTCCTGAGTTGAAGGATCAGTTACAGGAATTGCTTGATAAGGGTTTTATTCGACCCAGTGTTTTATCTTGGGGTGCTCCTATCTTGTTTGTGAAGAAAAAGGATGGTTCTATGCGTATGTGCATCGATTATCGTCAGTTGAACAAAGTTACAGTGAAGAACCGTTATCCTTTGCCTCGTATTGATGATCTATTTGACCAGCTTCAGGGCGCACAAGTGTTTTCTAGGATTGATTTCCGCTCCGGTTACCATCAGTTGAAGATTCGGGAGCCAGATATCCCGAAGACTGCCTTCAGGACTCGGTATGGTCATTACGAGTTCCTTGTTATGTCATTTAGGCTGACCAATGCCCCAGCAGCTTTTATGCATTTGATCTACAGTGTGTTCAGGCCATATCTTGACTCGTTTGTTATTATTTTTATTGATGATATTCTGGTGTATTCCCGAAGTCAGGAAGATCATGAGCAGCACCTGAGGACAGTGCTTCAGACTCTGAGGAAAAAGAAGTTATATGTGAAGTTCTCAAAATGTGAGTTTTGGTTGGATTTAGTGGCATTCTTAGGCCACGTGGTATCGAGTGAGGGAATTCGGGTGGATCCGAAGAAAGTAGAGGCCGTACAGAGTTGGCCCAGGCCGTCCTCAGCTACAGAGATTCGCAGTTTCCTTGGATTGGCGGGCTACTACTGTCGTTTTGTGGAGGGGTTTTCATCGATTGCAGCCCCTATGACTAGACTGAACCAGAAGGGTGCTCCATTTCAGTGGACAGAGGAGTGTGAGGCGAGCTTTCAGAAGCTCAAGACAGCTTTGACTACAGCCCCAGTTTTGATATTGCCTACTGGTTCGGGGTCTTATACAGTTTATTGTGCTACCTCGCGGGTTGGCCTTGGAGCGGTGTTGATGCAGGATGGTAGGGTGATTGCCTACGTGTCCAGACAGTTGAAGATACATGAGAAGAACTACCCTGTCCACGACCTTGAGTTAGCTGCTATTGTTCATGCTTTGAAGATCTGGCGCCATTATTTGTACGGTGTGCCTTGTGAGATTTATACTGACCATCGGAGTTTGCAGCGCTTGATCAAGCAAAAGGATATAAATTTGCGCCAGAGGAGGTGGTTGGAGTTGTTGAAGGATTATGACATTACTATTCTATATCACCCGGGCAAGGCCAATGTGGTGGCTGATGCCTTGAGCCGCCGGGCGGAGAGTTTGGGGAGTTTGGCATATTTACCAGCATCAGAGAGGCCTATGGCGATGGATGTTCAGGCCTTAGCTAGCCAGTTTGTGAGATTGGATCTTTCGGAGCCCAGCCGGGTTCTAGCTTGTGTGATTTCCCGGTCTTCTTTATTTGATCGTATCAGGGAGCGGCAGTATGTTGACCCTCATTGCTTGTCCTTAAGGATAGGGTTCAGCATGGTTATGCTAGAGATGTGACCATTGGCGAGGACGGAGTATTGAGGATGCAGGGTCGGGTTTGTGTACCCAATGTTGATGGGCTACGAGAGCTGATTCTAGAGGAGGCCCACAGTTCGCGGTAATCCATCCATCCGGGTGCCGCGAAGATGTATCAGGACTTGAGGCAGCACTATTGGTGGAGGTGGATGAAGAAAGATATAGTTGGGTTTGTAGCTCGGTGCCTTAATTGTCAGCAGGTGAAGTATGAGCACCAAAGACCGGGTGGATTGCTCCAGCAGATAGAGATTCCGGAGTGGAAATGGGAGCGTATTACCATGGACTTTGTATCTGGACTCCCACGGACTTTGAAGAAGTTCGATGCCATTTGGGTTATTGTGGATCGGTTGACCAAGTCCCGCTCATTTCATTCCTGTGTGTACCACTTATTCTTCGGAGCGGTTGGCGGAGATTTATATTCGGGAAATTGTCCGTCTGCATGGTATTCCAGTTTCTATTATTTCAGACAGAGGTACTCAGTTCACATCGCGGTTCTGGAGAGCCGTAAAGCAAGAGTTAGGTACTGGGGTGGAGTTGAGCATGGCAGTTTACCCTCAGACGGACGGGCAGTCCGAGCGCACTATTCAGATTCTTGAGGATATGCTCCGTGCGTGTGTGATGGAGTTTGGGGGTTCTTGGGATCAGTTATTGCCATTGGCGGAGTTTGCTTACAACAACAGTTATCAGTCCAGCATTCGGACGGCACCGTATGAGGCCTTGTATGGTAGGCGGTGTAGATCTCCGGTGGGTTGGTTCGAGCCGGGTGAGGCTAGGTTATTGGGCACAGATTTGGTTCAGGATGCTTTAGAGAAGGTTAAGGTGATTCGGGATAGGATCCGTATAGCCCAGTCCAGAGAGAAGAGTTATGCGGACCGGAAGGTTCGTGATGTTTCTTATATGGTTGGAGAGCGAGTTCTGCTTCGGGTTTCGCCTATGAAAGGCGTTATGAGATTTGGGAAGAAAGGGAATCTGAGTCCGAGGTTTATTGGCCCTTTTGAGATATTGAGGCGTGTTGGGGAGGTTGCTTATGAGCTTGCCTTACCTCCCAGCCTGGCAGGGGTTCATCCAGTATTTCATGTTTCGATGCTCCGGAGGTATCACGGTGATCCGTCGCATGTGTTGGATTTCAGTTCAGTCCAGTTGGACAAGGATCTATCTTATGTTGAGGAGCCAGTGGCTATATTGGACAGGCAGATTAGAAAGTTGAGGTCAAAGAACATTGCTTCAGTGAAGGTTCAGTGGCGGGGTCAACCGGCCGAGGAGGCGACTTGGGAGACCGAGCAGGATATGCGCAGCCAGTACCCTCATCTTTTCACTACTTCAGGTATGTCTCTATGCTCGTTCGAGGACGAACAAATGTTTAAGTGTGGGAGGATGTAACGACCCGGCCGATCGTTTTTGGAATTTACGCCCCGATCCCCCATTAACTGCTTCCCCTAAGTTCATTTCTGCTATTTTGGTTTGCCGGGACGTTCGGTGTTGGGATTCGGAGTGTTTTGGGACACTTAGTCCCTAAATGAGAGCTTAAGTGTTAAAAAATGGTCCGTAATCAGAACAGTGTGAAGACGACCTCGGAATGGAAATCCGATGGTTCCGTTAGCTCCGTTAGGTGATTTCGGGGTTGGGAGCGTGTTCGGAATGTATTTTGGAAGCTCGTAGCTCATTTAGGCTTGAAATGCCGAAGTTTGAATTTTTGAAGTTTCCGGTCCGATAGTGAGATTTTGATCTGAGGGTCGGAACAGAATTCTGGAAGTTTCAGTAGCTCCGTCATGTCATTTGGGATGTGTGTGCAAAATTTCAGGTCATTCGGACGTGGTTTGGTTAGGTTTTTTATCGAAAGCGTATTTTGAAGGAAATTGAAGTTCTTAGGCTCAAATCCTTGATTAATTCGAGTTTCTGACGTTGTTTTGGGTGGTTTACGGATTGGTACAAGTTTGAATGATGTTATGGGATATGTCTGTAGTTTTGGTTGAGGTCCCGGGGGCCTCGGGTGTGTTTCGGATGCTCAACGGGGCATTTTGAGTTGTTTAGAAATTTCACTTAAGTTGTTGCAGACCTTTTCTTCTTCGCGATCGCAGCCCGTTCCCCGCGTTCGCATAGTGTAATTCCGGAGGGGGCCAATTCCTTCTATGCGATCGCATAACCTGGATCGCAATCGCATAGTGCTGCCCCTCCCTTCTTCGCGTTCGCAATCCAGTTCTCGCATTCACATAGCATAAACTTAGCTGGTGGCTTAGTGACCATTTCCCTCTTCGCGATCGCGTGGCCTTGTTCGCGATCGCGTAAGTCTGTTCCTTCCTCTTCTGCGATCGTTGGCCTTAAGCTGCATTCGCATTGGCCACTTCGTGAGCCTTTAACTTTACTCTTCGTCGATCGCATTCCTCTCCTTGCGATCGCATAGAACAACACCTGGGTAGACCCATTAAAATTTCCAATCCGAGGGTTTAAAGCCTATTTTCATATTTTCGAATTTGGGAGATCGAAGGGGCGATTTTTGAAGACTTTTGCACCTGGGAAACTTGGGTAAGTGACCTCTACCACAACTTAGATCAATTTCAATGATTCCTAGCTTAAATCTAGCCTTTAAATTTCGAAATTTTGATGGAGAAATTTGGGGGGAAAAATTGGATGAACTTCTTAGACCGATTTATTGGGTTTTGAGTGGGTGTTTGACCTCCGATTTGAGAGATTTTTGTTATGGTTAGACTCGTGAGAGTACGAGGTTCTAAAAATGCTAATTTCATCCGATTCCGAGACGTTGGCCTGAGGGGCGTTTTGGTCATTTTACCTAATTTCGCGTCTTAGCTTTTGAATTAAATCGTAGAATCAGTTGCTTGAGATGTTATTTATGATATGTAATTGAATTGAATAGATTTGGGCCATTTGGAGTCGGATACTCGTGGCAACGTGTGGTTTCGAGTTGATTTTGGAGTTGTTCGAGGTAAGTGGCTTGTCTAACCTTGTGTGGGGAACCTTTCCCCTTAGATATGATATTTGGTATTTGAATGCCTTGTACGTGAGGTAGACGGGCGCGTACGAGCTGATTGTTGAAAAATCTGGTTTTACTTTAAGTGTTCAAACTGAGTTCTTTCCTTACTCGCTTTATTCTACTTGCAATTTAGCCTGCGCTAGTTAGAAGAGTATGCTTAATTGAATTAATTGCCTATTTCCTTAAACTGTCTTAATTGCATTACGTGCAGCATATTGGGCTAGTGTTTACCGTTTACTTATTATGGACTTAGTATTTATTTTGATATCCTTGAGCTTCTGTTGTGTGTTTACATTTGGACTACAGGACGGCATCCCGGAAGATCCCCCATGCATAATTATGAGCTGGACTGAGGTGCGGGATACCAAGAGATCCCTGGCATAGTTATTGAGGATACCAAGAATCCCTGACACAGTTATTGAGGATACAAAGAGATCCTCGGATAACCAAGACATCTCTGGCATATTTATTGAGGATACCAAGAGATCCCCGGTTATCATCTCGTTGCGAACAGTAATTTTCCCTGTAGTCACCTTATTCTCTATTTCCGTTATTGCGCTTTTATTATACACTGTAGATCCTTATTAGCGACTCTCAGTTTTACTGCTTATCGCCTTATCATTTCATTATATATATATATATATATATATGTTTATCTCAGTAGGGCCCTGACCTTCCTCGTCACTACTCAGCCGAGGTTAGGCTTGGCACTTACTGAGTACCGCTGTGGTGTACTCATGCCCTTTCTGCGCATGTTTTTTTCATGTGCAGATCCAGGTACCTCCACCCAGACGTATCACCCTCGAGGCGGAGAGATCTAGCAGATACTTCGAGGTACATCTGCCGCGTCCGCAGACCAAGGAGTCTCTATCTTATTCTAGCTTTAGCAGTTAGCCTTCCCTTCTTACTGTTGTTTTAGACATTCCGGAGTTAGAGCAGTGTATTACATTCTGTTAGCTTGTGTTCCCGTGAGTTTCCGGGTTTTGGGATGATATTGTAGACTTCTGCGTTATACAATTGTTTATGCCAAGCGGCATCTATATACGGTTTTCTTCTAGCTGTTCAGTTTTAAATTATTATTTTCTGCAAGTTGTGTTGTTTCCGCATTGTTAGGCTTACCTAGTCGTAGGGACTAGGTGCCGTCACGACATGTTTACGGAGGGCGAACTGGGGTCGTGACTCTTGTACAAACCAGTATGTACATCAAACAACCAACAACACTTGCATATGGCACATCTTTCATGGTTCTCATTTCAACTTTATTTTTCGGACATTGATCTTTACTAAGTTTATCCCCTTTTACAACAGGTGCAACACCAGGTCTACAGTCTTGCATATTCAAAGTGTTAAGAACACTCTCAATGTAGGAACGCTGTGATAAACCCCTGTCTCTTTTAATTTCTATCCCAAGAACAAAAGAGGATTCACCAAGATCTTTCATATCAAAAGACCTAGACAAAAATTGTTTGGTCTCATTCATCAAGCCCAAATCATTTGTGGCAAGCAGAATGTCATCAACATAGAGAACCATAATAATGAAACTACCATTAGATATTTTAAGATAAGCACATTCATCAAGCTTATTTTCCACAAATCCAAATTTTGTAATAATTTCATCAAATTTCAAGTACCACTGCCTGGAGGCTTGTTTAAGCTCATATATGGATTTGTTAAGCTTACACACTAGATGTTCTTTACCAGTTTCTTTAAACCCTTCAAGTTGAACCATGTAAACTTCTTCAAGCAGACTCCCATTCAGGAAAGCAGTTTTAACATCCATCTGGTGCAACTCTAGATCAAAATGGGCCACAAGAGCCATCACAACTCTAAAAGCATCCTTGGATGAAACAGGAGAAAATGTTTCTTTATAATCAATACCTTCTTTCTGAGTGTAACCCTTAGCAACCAACCTTGTTTTATAACGGTCTATGTTTCCTTTGGAGTCTCTTTTGGTTTTAAACACACATTTGCAACTAACTCCCACACTCTATTGTGTTCCATGGAGTGCATTTCATCTTTCATTGCCTCACGCTATTTATCTACAAATGGAGAGGAAATAGCTTGAGCATATGATAAAGGATCAGTCAGCTCTCCAGTATCACTAAGATTTTCAGTCACATACACGATGAAATCAGAGATAGCAGACCTTCTTTCTCTTTGTGACCTACGGAGTGGTTCATTGTGAACATTTTGCTTAGGAACTATGGGATCTGCATCGTTGTTCCCTTGATTCTCCCCCTCATGAATAGGTTGGTTTACCACATTTTCATGTATAACAGGTACAGGGACAATGACTTCCTTCTCTTTCAATACAATTTCCTTACCACATGAACAATCACAATCCCAAACATCATGCTCAAGAAATTTTGCATTAATAGACTCAACGATTCTAGTGCCACGCCCAGGACAGAAAAACCTAAAACCTTTAGAGTGATCAGGATAGCCTATAAAGAAACAACTGGTAGTTTTAGGATTGGTTTTCTTTTCTATGGGTGAATAAATACGAACTTCAGCTGGACATCCCCAAATGTGAAAATGATTCAAGCTAGGTTTTCGGGTTGTCCATAGTTCAAAGGGAGTTTTCAAGATAGATTTTGTAGGAACTCTATTAAGGATATAGCTAGCTTTTTTTAAATCTTCACCCCAAAGATACTCAGGTAGCCTAGTCCTTGACATCATACTTCTCACCATTTCCATGAGAGTATGATTCCCTCTTTCAGCCACACCATTCTGCTCAGGAGTACCTGGCATGGTATATTGTGCTACTATCCCGCATTCTTGCAAAAATAAAGCAAAAGGCCCCATACATTGAACAGACTCATCATATTTTCCATAGTACTCACCACCACGGTCAGACCTCACTATCTTAATGGACATCCCAAGTTATTTTTCAACTTCAGTCTTATAAATTTTAAACTTATCAAGTGCTTCAGATTTTTCTTTTAAAAGATATATATAACAGTATCTTAAAAAGTCATCAATAAAAGTAATAAAATACTTATGATTTGTCAAAGTAGGTGCATAAGGTCCACTAATATCAGTATGAATAATTTCTAAGAGTTCAGCGCTCCTAGTGGAACCCTTTCTCTTAACCTTGGTCATTTTACCCTTAACACAATCCACACAAGTTTCAAAATCTTTTGGATCAAGAACAGGTAAAATATTTTCCTTTACCAATCGTTCAATTCTTTCTTTAGAAATATGACTGAGACACATATGCTATAGTAGGTAAGACGTTTTACTCATAGTAGACCTTTTGTGGGAAATATTTTCAACATGCATTGCAGAAAGAGTTTCATTCAATACATTCAAGCGATATAGACCATCACTTAAAAAGGCATCAGCAACAGCATGTGAATCATAGGAAATTTTAATAATACCATTATATTGTTGAAATGAATAACCAGCTTTGTCCAAAAGGGAAACCGAAACTAATTTTCGTCTCATAGACGGTAAAAAAAAATATTTTCTAAACAAATACTAGAATTATTTTTAAAAGGTAAAATAGATGTCCCTATAAACTCTACTTTTGCTTTGAGTCCATTGCCCAGAACAACACTGGCTTCATCCTTTTTTGGCTTCCGTCTGCTTACTAGATCCTGCAAGTCATTGGTTACATGAACAGTTGTACCACTATCCAACCACCAAGAATTTAAACGATCATGAACAAGACTAGTTTCAAAGCAGACAAAAGCCAAAAGATTACCTGATTTCTTTTTCAGAGGAAAACCAGCTTTCTTATGACCTACTTGTTTGAAATCTCAACACTTGATTTCTTTCTTAATTACAGCTTGAGGACCAAGAGGATTATGAGACTGACCTTGGTTAACACCAGGCTTATCAGTATGACCACTATTACCACCTGGATGATGAGATTGACCATGTTTCCTTTTGTGAAATTTGGTTCCACCTTTTCTTTTATAAGAGGGATAATCAGCTGATCTAGACGAACTAACAAAGTTCACTACACCCTTAACTTTCTCCTTTTGGATCCTTCCTTCCTCTACCACATAAACAGTAATAAGCTCATCAACACTCCAATTATCTTTTTGTGAATTGTAGGTTGTCTTAAGCTGGTTAAACTGCTCAGGAAGAAACCTTAGAGATTGATGAACAAGAAAATCGTCGGTAATGGTTAAACCTAAATTATTCAGTTTGGTAGCAATGTTAACCAATTTCATGATATGATCACGGACACTAGCTACAAGGTCATACTTTATGGTAGACAGGAAATCAATCAGGCTACCTATCTCAGCTTTATCAGATTCTAGGAATTTCTGTCCAATGGCACTCAAGAAATCCTTTGCATTTCCATTATCCTTGATTGCACCTTTTATGTGATCAAAAATGGATCTCTTCATGATCATAAGGCTCAATTTGTTAGCCGTCATCCATTTCTCATACTTAGCCTTTTCATTAGCGGTTCTAGTAGTTGTAGGTTCAGTAGGTTTTTGTTCAATCAATGCAAAGTCCAGGTCCATCAGACCTAACACTATTTCAACATCCTGTTTCCACTTCTTGTAGTTGCTACTAGTCAGAGTTTCAATGGAATTCAATTGAGTAGTCATGTTGTTAACAGTTGTATAAGCAAACAACACAAAATTAGATAGAATTATGGGCAGGACTATATTAAATCAAAAGAGTCAAAGACATCCATTACACCTCTTCTTGGGTAGAAGATGCAAATGTCTCCCCTTTTAAAAATCAAGGAGTCCAAGGCATTCATTGCGTCCTCACCTTTAGGCAAGAGATACAAAACCTCTCCCTATTATCCAAGAGTACAAGGCATACATTGTGTCCTTCCTTTAGGTAAGAGACACAATACCTCTTCTTACGACAAATTGTTATTGAGAATCTAAGATATTAAGCTTCATCCTTTGGGTTGAAATGTAATATCTTATCTCATAAGTTAATTTAGTGTCACTAGTATCAAAAGGTAAATAACCTCCAATACTAATGTAACTGTTTAAGGACAATTTTGACATGGTGCATTGAAAATATTTCAATGACTCAAATAAACAGACGACTTTGGTGAATACTATCTACTAATCATTACTCTCAATCCATGTATTAAATGATCTCACATGTAAATAATATTAAGAACTTTTCAGTGACTCCAAATAAATAGACCACTTTGGTGACACTATTTATTAATCACAGTTTCTTAGTTATATACGTTAATACATGTGATAAAACACCCATATACTCAAACTCTTCTATATATATTTATTAATTCATTCTCTGATTGGAAGAAATAAAAGTACCAAAGCAGAAGGTTTAAGTAGGGGTGTTCAAAACCGATCCGAAACCGAAAACCAAACCGAACCGAAGCTTAATGACTTACTGATAACGGGTTAACGGCTTAACGGACGGGGAACGGATTGAGATTTTTTTATTAATGGCTTATCGGTTTGGGGGCAGATTATTTAATTTTCTTAACGGATAATCCATTAACCCGTTAAGAATATATATATATATATATATATATATATATATATATATATTAAATATAAAAAAAAAACCCTTGACTTTAGTTTCCAGTACTCTGTCTGTCTAAGACTAACGTTACGCACCTAAGGTCCCAATTCCCAAACAGCTAAACCTAATTTCTAGAAACCCTAACGCCTAAACCAGCAGCCACCACACCAGTCCTCGTCGACTTCCACCAGCCACCGGTCTCCCTCTCGCTGTCTCGCCTCTCCCTTTCGCCATAGCCAGAGCAGCAGTCAGCAGATGGTAAGTTTCAATGGTCGATCAAATTTGATTAGCTAAAATTCAGATAGCGTAGAAGTTTCTGATTACTACTCTTGAAATAGAGGAGTTACTCTTGTTTCATACATGCCAATCCTATATATTCTTGGGCTAAGTTTTCGGCAAAATTAAAGTGACGTCACTATTTGAATGGACTGAGTATTTACCTAGGTGAAATTTTAAAGGAATTCATCTGCTGCACAATAATATAAAAAAGCCAGCTTATGATTGATTAAGGAAAATAAAACATTCTTGCATATGATTATGATTTTTGAAAGATGCTCTTGCTATTTAACTGTCTTATAAGTATAAAAAGTTGAAAAGGAAACAGAACAAGTTTGTATATGATGTGCTGAATCTACAGTTCAATGCTACTTTTTGTTTTCAATTTTTAAATGTAGTATATATTTATCCATAGACACCAGCAATCTTTTGGTGGTGTTAGTGCTGGATTTTTAAGGGTGTTAGACTCTAACCATTGGTGATGAAGCAATAATTTTTATTCCAACACTTTGACTGATGTTTATTCAAGTGATGATACTTATATTGCAGCAGAATATACGGTGTACTAATTGTAGTTTTTATGACAACATGAAATGCTTTGCGGTCCATTACAACTTGATGTCTTTATTCTCATTCCTTTTCTTTTCTTGTTGCAGTGACTCATACATGGCTGAAAATATATAAAGTGATAAGGTGATGATGGGTGAAAGTGGGGCTTCTAATTCAAATGCAACAAGTCAAGCTCAAACAACGGAGATAAATATAACCAAAAAAAGGAGAAAAAGGTTTGTTGTGTGGGATCATTTTATAGAAATTATTACTTCTGAAGGGAGTTCAAAAGCAAAATGTGACTATTGCTTTATTGAGTATGTATTTAAGACCAAAGACAGTACGTCGACACTTCTTTCTCATATGCTTAAGTGTCCTAAACGCCCTGCTATTGTTGATAAAAAACAATCAAATTTAGGCTTTCAATCTGCTCCGGGGGTAGTCAGGGTGACGTAGCTGTTGTTACTTGGAAATTTGATCAAGAAGAATGTAGGAAGGCGTTATGTCGTATGGTAATAGTTGATGAGCTTCCTTTTAGCTTTGTTGAGAAAGAAGGTTTTAGAGACTTTGTGAAAGTGGCGCAACCTTATTTTAGGATCCCTTCCCGTAGTACTGTAACTAGGGATTGTTTTGATCTTTTTAATGAAGAAAAGCAAAAGTTGAAGAGGTTTCTTATAGAAACAAAACAAAGAGTATGTATTACCAATGATACCTGGACTTCTATTCAAAGAATCAATTACATGTGTATCACTGCCCATTGGATTGATAGTGAATGGAATATGCATAAGAGAATAATTAATTTTTGTCCTATTGTTAGTCATAAAGGCGAAGATATGGCAAATGGTATTGGTAGGTGCTTACGTGAGTGGGGGATAAATAAGATCTTCACTGTCACAGTTGATAATGCAAGCTCAAATGATGTGACAATAAAAGAATTATCTAAGCAATTAACAAAAATGGGAACTAATTTGATGAATGGTACTCACCTTCACGTGAGATGTATGGCTCACATCATGAATCTTGTGGTCCAGGATGGTTTAAAAGAATCTTCAGTGTCTATTGAACGTGTTAGGCATGTAGTGAGATATGTTAGGCAGTCTCCTGTGAGGTTGAAGAGGTTTCAAGAATGTTTTGATGTTGAACAACTCAATTCTAAAAAAAACTTTATGCTTAGATGTTCCAACTAGATGGAATTCCACCTACTTGATATTGCGCAGAGCTGTTGAATTTGAAAGTGCATTTTCACATTATGCTTCTACTGAAATTGGCTTGAGACATTATCTTGAGCATTCTTATATTGATGTTGGAATTTCTACAGGTGAACTTTTGAGTAGTAATTGGGAGAATTTAAATATTTAGGTGAAGAAACTGAGGATGACACTAAAGAATTTGATGTTCTTCTTTGGTGGAAATTGAACTCAGTTAGATTTCCTATTCTTGCGGAGATGGCTCGTGATGTATTAGCTGTTCCGCTTTCAAGTGCGGCATCCGAATATGCGTTTAGTACGGAGGACCTCTTCCTGATTCATTTAGGAGTTCATTAACTCCTCCTCTTCCTGATTCATTTAGGAGTTCATTAACTCCTAAATTGGTGCAAGCTCTTGTGTGTCTTCAAGATTGGCTTCGAAATGAGAAATTAAAACAACCCATTAGTGTTGAGGAAGATCGTGATAAAATCGAGCAGCTTGAACAAGGTAATAATATTGTTACTATATTTGTTGTATATACGTGTTGTTGATATGCTTATATTTATCGCACGACTCATTATTTTAATTTTTTTCTTCAGATTTAGCCAGCAATGAAAAAGACCCTTCCGTAATTGACGTGTAGTGTTAATATATTTGGTAAGATCATTCATCAGCTACTCTGCCTATTCCCTGTTTTATTTGGAATTAGGAAGCCAAGTTGGCTTAAATATAGTACCGTATATGTTCTTCATTCTATATGCAATTGTTCTTATGAATAACAATTGTTCTTCATTCTATATGCAATTGAATAACCATTCTGATCAAAGATCAGAATTTCTTGGAATGTGTTCTTGAATTCTCAAAAGGTGTCTAGTTTTAATTGGAGATGTTAATTTTGCCCATGTAAAAATTATTGAAATGTTAATTTTTATATATGAAGTAGAGATGGAACTAGAGAGCAGCTTTGGTCTTGTTGAGCAGCAGCTTTTGGTCTTGTTGAGCAGCAGCTTTTGGTCTTGTTGAGCAGCAGCTGGAGAGCAGGAGAAGAAATAGCAATTTGGTCTTGTTGAGCAACAGCTTTTTCGTTCTACAAGTTGCAGTAACTTGTTTTTTCATTCTACAAGCTTTTTCATCACAAGCACCCTATTACTTAATGGCATCAATCAGTTGGCTAAATGACTGTTGAACTTGTTTAATTCTTTCTGGTTTTGGTGGCAAGAAGGCAGACTAGCTCCTTCGTCTCGCCTGATTTGCATTTTCGGCATATTAACTTATGCATTTTGGATTCTATCCCTCCTATTGTAAAACTTAATTTTCAATTTCAGATGCTTTAAGATAATGAATTGCTGGAATCATTCTACAGCTTCTCAAGTTAAATGTTTTTCTTGCATTTATTGTATACAGTTCACGTTTTATAAAATGATGAAACATGGGAATGTTCTCAGTTTCAACCTTTTAGAAATAAGTTGCTTTGAAGTGAACCAAAAGATGAAAACCTAAAATGGTGTAATGGTGAACTTGAAATATGTGGGATAATCACTAGATATACCCATTGAAAAAGTTTCTTTTTTGTTTAGATTTTTAGAATATTGTATATATTCCAAAAATTTGAAGGGAAGACAAAGTATTCGTCCCATCCAACTGAAGTATTGTATCCTTTCCTGCCATTTTTTACTTCAAGTTCGAGGGATTGAAGGCGAGTATGAACTTCTAGTTTGGGAAACAAAGGACGACTAGGTACATCTTCAATTTTGAGGCGGAGTTGTTCCAGTTTGGGGAACCTCCACCAGAAACTTGGATTCATATCATCCACATATGGCTAGTTTTGGTAAGTCTATGATTAATGGCTAGAGGTTCGTAAGTTGAGATTTATTTGAGATATTTGTGTAAGTTTCCCTATTTAATATTAGGCCTTTTATTTATTCACCACTTGGGTCACGTTACTATCCTTTCAGGCTATCACCAATTAACGTAAGTCCAATTCTAACATCTCTTTCAATAATCCTTTCGTAGTCTAATCATATGTGCAAAATCTTGTTACCAATTTTACTTTATTTTTATTTTTTTTTGGTTTTCACCCGAGTATTGGCACCCCTGTGACCCAACTAAATTCGAATTCGTACCTTAAGATTCCGATACGAATACCGAATACCAAATGTGAAATTAAAAAAATAAAATATGAACCCGAACCATGTAGTATCATCTTCTGATAATCGGATGTTTCTCGTTCAATCTTTCTTAGTTTAATTCCTCTTTAGTTTGGCACTACTGTCCATACCAAAAGGAGCAAATTATGCTATATGCCTATTCTACCCAAAAAATTACCCGCCTTTACCTATTCTATAAATAATTACAATATGTACCTATGCAACTAAAAGTAATTACCCGTTAATCCTTCTTCCTATTGTGACTTGTTAAAGCTAACTTTTCTCCTCCTTTTCTCTTTTTCTCCTATCCTTTTCTCCTCTCTTTCTCTTTCTTTTGTCAATGTCCCTGTATTTTTTCATAAGACATTTGATCTATCTACCTCCCTCTCCTATCTTTATCATTTGTCCCAGAAAGAAGTTAAGAAAGAAAGATCTATAAAAAATGAATAAAAATTTCTTAGATTTCAGTTTGCTACCAATTTGTGAAGTTATTTATGTAATCACAAATTTTGGCTTATGAGCGTGTTCGGAATGTATTTTGTGGAGGTCCGTGGTAGATTTAGGCTTGAATTGGAGAAATTAGAAATTTGGCGTTTTCCGGTCGATAGTGGAAATCTTGATATCGAGGTCGTATTAGAATTTCGAAAATTGGAGTAGGTCCGTTGTGTCATTTGTGATGTGTGTGCAAAATTTCAGGTCATTCAGATGAGGTTTGATAGGTTTTTACATCGTTTGCGAAATTCGAAGGTTTTGGAATCCTTAGGCTTGAATTCGAGGGTGATTTAATATTTTGATATTGTTTTGAGTGTTCTGAAGGTTGGAATAAGTTTGAGTAGTGGTATATGACTTGTTGGCAGGTTTAGAAGTTTGGGTTGAAATATAGTTGAACAAGAGAAGAAGACGAATTTGTATTGTATACTCAAATAGTATACAAATATACCATTTTGGTATACAATTCATTCAAACTATATACCCTATTAGTATAGCTATATACTATATTGGTATCACATGCTAGTTGAATTATTTTTTGGTTGTATTAGCTGCATTTATTAGTACAATATTTTGATTTTCTTTTAATAATAGTAATATAGTACAATATCTTGAAATACTTATTATATTAATATGTGGTGCACTATTTTTTTATTTTTCTTTTTATGCATGTGTGTTATGTAATAGTAGTATAGTCATACAGTTGCCGGGAATTAACCAGTAAAATTGTATACCGTGTTGGTATAGTTATATACCATATTGGTATCATATGGTAGTTTGAACATTTTTTTTGGTTGTCTTGGCTGCATTTTTAAGTGAATTCTATTCTGAAATTATTTATATGAACGTGATTTGCAGTGCTAGAATTTTTTTGTGCTGATGGATATAGATTATGTACTAGTTTTTATAATTATGGGCAATTGTTGGAACGACCCATACAACTATATACCCTGTTCGTATATGGAATGAGCAAGTTGCTTTGCGAATATTTAGCTTGCAATGCGAGCATGTAATTTTCTCATACTTTTATTGTATCCTTTAATGTTTTGGTATAGTAGTATAGTCACAGATAGTTGTAGCAATATTCTAGAGCAATCATATACTCTGTTGGTATACATGTATACCATATTGGTATCATATGGTACTAGAAGTCTTTTTTGCTACTTATATTTTTATTGCATTTTTCAATATTTTATTATCATTTCTATTCTAACTAGTATATATGGAGATTTAGTGGCCGTAGATTATGTTTTCTTGCTCCATCACTGGTTGGTATTACTGCTAATGGTAGAGTATGTACTGATATTTGTAGGGAAGGAGATCAAGGTTTGCATGGCAATCATGTAAAATTAGAAAAGGAACAAGAAATAAGGTAAAAAAAAAGTAAAGAAGGAGTCAAATTTGAGTGTGAAATAAGTTATGGTAAAGATAACAATAATACGATTTAGGAAAAATAAATGAATAAAAGAGAAAAAAGAAAAAACTAGGAAGAAAATGAGAAAAAAGAAAAGGAGAAAAGAAATTAAAAAAAAGGAAAAAAAGAAAAGAATCATAGAAATAAAAAGGAATTGGAGAATAAAGAAAAAATTCCCCACAAAACCTACTATGGGTAGAAAATGTAATTAGTTTATGGGTAGAAAAATAAATGGGTAGACAAGGGTAAATAATTTTATTTTTGTGGGTAACTGTGTCAAACCCCCTGCCAAAAGACACCAAAACTCATGACTTCATTAGTCGCTGATGTACTCTTACGTTGGCGTGCTTGACTACATCTTCCACTTCTGTTCTACTTTCAGCTTCTTTCTAATGCTATATTGTGCAAAATCTTGTCACTTATTTTACTTTTTTTTTTTTGTCACTCGTGTTTATTAGTTGACTAAATTCGAATTGGAAGTTCCATCTTGGAGAAGCACTTTTCCCTAATTGGGACTTCCCGAAGCAAATCCAAATTTAATTGTGCCTTAATGCGAGTAGGGGAAACCAAAATGACATTTAAATTGAACCAGAGGTAGTACTCGGCCATAGGCTCAACGGCCAGACATTAGCACTTAATTTGCGATGCGAGCCTCCCACCCACGGGGAACCCTTTTTCCTTATGGCCACACAAGCCTCACCACAGCATCTCATTCCAAGCTTACAGACAAGGGGAGAAGAGCCATAAATTAACTCTCTTGCTTGACAAATTGCAGTTGAAACAGCATTTATTGTTTGTAGGAACTCCTGCTAGTAGTTGGGCTCAATCTTTAGCCATTTTTTCGTTCCTAAAATTTATGCATATGCAGTTATTTTGGATGTGGAAGAAAGAACTCAAAATTTTCAGAAAGAGCAACATCCATAGAAGAGTATGCAACTGAGTTGCTATAGCTTATTACCAGTCCAGACAGCATGTTCATGGGTATTATCAGAAAGAGGGAGAAGATTGATAAAGCCTCCTGGGGTGTGCGCGTGCGTGTGCTCAGAGAGAGGAATGCAGCAAGTCAAGATTACATGCAAGACAGTTAACCACCCCTTCCACAGTAAGAAACAAAAATGAATCAGCACTTGTAAACAAAGGTCAAAACATAGTTGAGCTTAGAGAGCTTCGACTTGTTTACATTTTGAGTATTGAAACTAGCTGATTTTCAATTACAATGCCTACTTTTATGGCCTTACTTTGACAGGTAATGTGGTAAACAAACAACAGAAGGCAGTTTTCTCAGCTTGTCTTTGTACAGAAAATTTGTGTACATCAAAATTTTAGAGAAAGTAGGTCGCCAATGACCTGGGGATGGAGGCATGTAACTTGATAGTCTTGCCGTTCATCTGGACTGTATGTCAAATGTAAATTGGTAAAACACCGCAAAAAGGGGGGCATCAGAAACTTCCCCTACCCGGGCTTCCCTAGAAAAGAAGAAGAGCCAACAACTTGTTTCACTTGAGAGAATTTGTCTTCATAGCAACCTCTTGGAGGATATTGAAATCTGATGGTCCATGAGTATCTATAAATCCTCGAACTGACAGTTCAGGCACAGATTGTTTTCCTTCCAACATCTCATGATCTATAAAGATGACAACAACTGTTATATCATCATGAAAGGCCCTCCTCGCACCCTTGTCATACTTCTTAAGGTCATCATACTTCAACTTCCTTCTCCTTGCTGCCTCATCCAGGGCTGATATAACAAGTCTTCTTGCGATGCCCTGATATATTGGATGAAATACATATAAGTTTAACCAAACAAACATAACAATAAATCTATGGCAGAATAAGAGAAAATTATTAAACGAAAAAAAAAGGAGATACCTACCTCTCTTGGGTTATTATGCACAATCTCGACAGCCTTTTGATTGCTTATGAGTTCCCACAGCCCGTCAGAAGCAAATATAAGAAATCTATCACCGGGTTGTAAGTTTCTTGAACATACAGATGGATCAGCTCTTAGCACTGGCCGAATAAGTGGTTCTTTAAGATGGAATCGTGGGTGAGCTGGACCAACAGCAAACTCTGGCTTCTTCAGATATGCATCTCCAATTGATCTAGATACCTAAAAGATGCAGACACAAACATAAAGAAAATGAATATAACTAATCAAATGTAACAGAGTGCCACAGATTTGGAGAATTCAGAAGAAATCAAACAGGAAAAGATATGGTGAGAAAATGAATGAGACCAAGCCAAAAAGTCAATGAATTGCACTCAAACTTCCCTGAAAATAAAATAACCCAGTTCCTAAAATGTGAATACAGCCTATACTTGCTTTAGACAAGTAAAATAAAATACATATAATCTCACATAATGAAATGGATTAGTGATTGCTTTGTACAACCACACTATATCATGTAGTAAATCAATGCAATATAAAAGACCTAGGTAAGACAATCAGAACAATAAAGATTCTTGATACAGCAGCTATCATGAAAGTCGAGACAAATATATGCAGTAAAAGGCAGAGGCGGATATGGTGTAAAAGGCCGAGGCAGATATAGTGTAGAAGGCCGGGGCAGATATATTTCTAGTTCAGTATATTTGGGTGTACTTAACAGTGATCTTCAATATAATGGGAGATCACTTCTCCATATCATTCCAATTTTATGGATATCACTTCCCAAGGTGACAAAATGGAACAAATCCATTGTTCAATTTCAAAGGTTCTGTTTCAGAGGTATCCAAGCATATCATGAGGTAAAGATGTCTTGTTCTTAGAAAAACACACCAGAATAGGATAAGATATATGTATTAGAAGCTAGAAAATTACTATGTAATTTGAGTTTTAGCTCACTAATTTTCTGATAATATTAAGGAGTTGGATGAAAAACTAGATTGATTTTGATCAGAAAGAATGCGCATCTGTCATGAGATATTCAGAATGGATATAAAATTCAAAATGACACATAACACAAAAGCTTGTGTTCTATATTACTTATAAAAGCAAACCTGTATGATGCCTTTAACACGCCAAGCTCCATTGACATTAACCACAATGCGTGAATCGTCTGGGTGCAATGACATCAGTTCCTTCCTAACCTCCTCGATACTGGCATTATGATCCTTGGTCAATTGCTCAGCAAAAATTTTATTTGATCTCCCTATATGACCTAATACTGCTCTAGAATCACCAAGGTTAGCAACATACAACGTCCTTTTCCAGATAACAGCAACCAGACAGCAGCAACCCTTTGTTGCAATTAATGGTGTAATACCAAATGCCCTTCTCACAAGAGAAAGAAAGCCAACTTCAGTTGCAGCGAATGCATTTTTAAGCACTTCTTCATCTATTGTTCCATTTTCTCGGGCAAGCCCTGTAAGAAAAGATGTGTGCATTTAGCTTCCATGATCGCCTTAAAACTTTCAAATAATATATGAAAACAACACGAGAAAGTAGGAAAAGCGAGGTTTTATTCACCAAAACAAAGATGGAAATGTAAGTAAGTGGATGATAATATTTGTTACCATACGACTCATTCGTGAAGTAGAAGAATGAGAGTTTGACAACAGTGAGAATACCCCAAATATCAGTTTGCAGACTAAGATGAACTGGTTATTCATGATAACAGCGATGACTAAAAGGTCTTGCTTTGTATTCTATTAAAAGTATTAACATTTTCCCTCTAAACATTGATATTCCTTTTAAGACGAGACTAAACACTTGTTTTCTTGAAAACATCAAGAGTACGTTGAAGGAGCAACAAAAGCCTATGTTGTGAGTGAGCGGCAAAACCTCCACTTAATGACAATTTAAGACTTCTACTTTACATTTTACTTAACTACCGACTTATAAAAAAAACACTTAAATACTGCTACAACATGCACTAGAGCAGACATAAACAGAATAAAGAAAATACTGCAACTCTTCACTTCTCACATACTCAAGAAATCACTATAATATCATTTCTTCCAAAACTTGAAACAATAAATTGTTCTTATAGGCAGTAACATTTACAAAAGAAAAAAAAAAGAATTTCATTATCAAAGACCACAACAACACCAATCCCTCAATCTCAAACAAGTTGTAGTCGACCATATGAATCCTCACGGACCGTGTTCACCATTCAAATTCATCGCAAGCTAACATTGAGAAGTACTAGATGTTGGTAACGAATTGAGATATTAGGCCAAGTTTCTATTACTATAGTCTGAACCAACCTTAGTCCTATTATTCCACTTTGACCCCGGTTGGTCTTTATAAACTGTAGTTTGAGCATTATAAGGTTATGTCTTGAATGAAAAACCCTATTTCCACTACCTTTTTCTCTGTTTTCCTGCAATTTTCCTTTATGTTTGTTTCTTGTTTGTTAATTTCGCACTATGTTTGCGATTCCCATGGCGCAAATTTCTTGCATAACAATCTCTAGTAGGGCTAAAAGACTCCTAGAAAGCATAGGACCTAAATTAAACATATTAACATGACTAATAAATAAAGACTGCAGCAAAGAAAAAGAAAAAAAGAGAAAAAGGACAAATCTCACTTATTAAATGCAGAAAAAGGTGATCACGGACAAATCTTGAAGCCTCAGGGCCACCATGACCATCATAAATCCCAACAAAAGTAGCTTCACGACCAGTATCAACTTGGCTATGATCTTCAAGTACTGAATTAGCTTGGACTACAGCAAAAGAAAACTCCCCACATGAATGTTTCTCAAGGTCTCTACACCATAAAAGCACATCATCTTCACCTCCCACAAAAACATCATCTTCATCCTTGCTCATAGGGACATATCGACTCAATGGTCGCCAACATGCTGATACCGTCCTTACCAGCCAGGAAAACATCCTTCATTTCCTTTTTTACACACTCAAACAAAGAACAGTAAAAATCAAGATTCAACAAAACAAACAAAAACCCCAATATTTCAGCAGTAAATGGAAACCCCCAAATTCAGAAAAAACTGAATTTTGAATTCAATAGAAAAACCTCTGTTGTTATATCAATGCCATAAACGGTTCAACGAAAGCACAGTAGAAGTGATCAATGCAGATTAAAATAGAGGAGTTTTATTTTTTCCTTGAGTTGTGTGTATTTATAGAGAGAGAAAGAGTAGAGAGAGAGAGAGAGAGCTATGTGAAATTGCAACAGAGAGAAGGGAAGAGAAGGTTTTTGGGGGTTTTGCGGGGGCCCCGGGAGAGAGGAGGGGTGGGGTTGGCGACTTGGCGATTGTGTTATGTGTAGAGAGAAAGGTTCCACTTCCCCGGACATGAGGGGGTGGTGGTTGTTTGTAGGCCCCTCTCTCCCTACCTTTATAACATAAAAAAATAATTAACAATAAATTCTTTTTAAAAGAATAATACTAAACGAGGAATTTAACACCTCAAAAGTTTTTTAATAATCATTTGGTAGTCAAGTTCATTGGTCCAATTAATCAAGATTTGTACTGTATATAACTCATTAAAAAAAATGAAATCCTGAGAGATGTTTCCTTGTTTTCAAGAGTGTCTACCCTCACAGTCGGCTAACAATTGAATTTATATGCGATTTTAAGGATATTAAAAGCTACAATTCTTTCAGCGGGAGCAGTGGCATTGAAAACGTCCTTAGGTCTTTGATTCATTCCTTGGCAGCTACCTTAACCCGAGGATCAAGCCTACCAGAATGCTCCATACCTGATTAATAGGGATGCTTTTCGTGGTATTGAAAGGGGCCTGTACAAGTGTGAAATCCTAATGCTAAAAACTTTATTCTTCTACCTAATTTCTAAATGTATCGAAGTCCTGGGTAGTAAAAAGTGGGATGAAACAGATTAATACTGAAATCAATGACAGAAAAATGAATGCAAACCACACAAGTTGAACAGTGTTAGCCTTGAAGGTTGGTCACCCTCGAGCCAGAAATTGCCTCAATCGATGTCAGAACAGAATTGCAAGATAATAAGAACTAGAAATAATAGTGTATTTGCCTTTGGATGCGTGTTACAATGTGTATTACAAATAATCAGTTCCCCTTTATATAGTAGGGGAGTCCTACTTTAGATAAAATTCTACAAAAGAAAAAAAATCTCATGATTTGCTAATTAGTCGGTCTCTCGTTGATACGTGCCGAAAATCCCGCCGTGATATCCGGTTACGGATATTTCGGCCTTCCGTTATTCGGTCCGATAATATTTCCTTGAGCTCGATCGGAGTCGGGGTCGGTTCCGGAGCTATGGGTTCGATGATCTTGAAGACGCATGCTCTAACTTCATACCTTGATTCGATGTAATCCGGAGTCGATCTTTAACCCATCACGTTTCAGCCCCGATCTGTCATGCAATAGATGAACTCGATTTTGACCGTATACAAAGAGCAAATTGAAAAATTTTGGTTATGGATGGAGATATCTCATCCATCACACCACACACCGTGATGCTAGCACCTCAAAAGTTATATCTTGCCAAGTAATGTATGATGGAGTTTACTAAAAGGTTGTGGTGTGATGGATAGGATCCATCAACTCTAACGAGAGGAGTATAGGAAAAAATATTCCTCTTTAATGGACTTAAGTAATACAAATTCAAATTAATCGAATCCTCGTAAACATCATTCAGTTTGGTTGATGACAATCCTTTTATTATTAAGGGGATCTTTTTCTAAGATAAATATTGTTAACGTAGGAAGTAGGGATTCAGTTAGGCTTAATTCGAACTCAAAGCATAACATAGGAATTAGGAATCTTATTAGACAACAATTTTAAAGAGGTCACTGAATTTTGAACTCGAAGTACTACAAATTAAATTATGACATCATAGTCATTTAATATTTTCTGCGAAGTCTCCTTATTAAATGTACCTTGATGAGGATTAGTTGCTTGGTAGATCTGCAACAGCAGAGTGAAATTGGGTGAGTGATGAGCAAAGTAATCTTTGGTCTAAAAGAATAAATAAATAAGACATTGTGAATATTATAAAAACAATATTTAAAGGGAGAATTACAAAAATACAGTCCACCTACATACATTGCAGCAGAATCTATAGCCTATTAACAATAAGCCAACGTTTGAAAAATAAGCATTTTTTTCTTTCTTTTTTTATTCTGCAGATCTTCAAGCACGAAAATTCGGTGATTTTTTATTCTTCTTCCCCAAGTTTGTATATATTCTTATTCCAGCTACAAAAAATTCAAATTCATATATAATGCAACATGAAAACCTTAAGTTTTCTTCTTCTCCAAGTTCCAAATAGCATAAATAAAAAATAAAAATTGAAAAAATTATTGCACGTTCATGATTTTGCAAATAAATAAACAAGAAAAGTCGATTTATACATAGATTGAACATATAAATTTTAATTTTAGATTTAACTACACATGTGCATTACATGTATAATAACGTATAACTTTGTATAAACTTGTATATACAATTTCTAATAATGTATATCAGAAAAAAAGACAAAGAAGAAGAAAAGAAGAAAGTGTCAAACATCCATGGATGCCTACTATACACGTACAATGTATATACACACTTATACATTAAAAATATATCTAGTTTATACAACATTGTACGCATATATACATACTTATACATATTTATACAATATTGTATACGTTTGTATAAACACTACCTATACAAGTTTACACCAGAAAACACCTTTTGTCCATCACCACATTACAGTTTTCGGTGGTTGCTGGTGTTGAATTTTTCCGGCGAGGTTTTGGCATTCAAATCTGGGCTTCACCAGTAGCAAAGGATTAAACAAAAACTAAGAGAAATAAGAAAATATGAGACGAGGTCGCCGGAGATGTTCTTTTAGGCAAGATCTGATAGTTTTAGGCCAGATCTGATAGTTTTTGGACTGATATGCCAAATTTTATTGTGGTTCCTTAACCTCTTTTTGTCAATTAACTCAAAAATCAAAATCTAATTGACATAGCATGCGAGGATTATCACGAGTGTGTACAAAAAAAAAATCTATAATTTTAGGGAGAAGGAAGAGAGAGGCGAGTGAAGAGAGATTGAGTACGCTGGGAAAGAAGAAAAAAGAAAAGAAAAAAACCCTAGAAGTATGTCTTTAATAATGGGCTATAGTGGAAAAGTTTCTTTCAAGATATATACAAACCTGGGCCAAACCAGGTAAAGGCTTCAAACCTGGGCCATTTTTAGTTGGGTTGTTGTGACAAGTGATTAAAAGCGCAATTCTTTCATATTTAAAAGGCAATTTAAATTGTTAAAAAAATGGTTGTTAGGTATTATAAAAAGCAAGTTTAAAATGTGGGAGAAATTCAAAAATAGCCAGATTTACAAGTGGTCATTCAAAAATCGCTACACTTTCAAAAGTAATCGAAATTTAGCCACTTTCCATGTAAAGATAAATTTGAACGAAAACACTGTTCAAAATCCGGAAAAATACTCCAGTATAATATACTGGAATTCCAGTATAATATATTGAAACTCCAGTATATTATACTGGAGTTCCAGTATAATATACCAGTCAAGCATAATATACTAGAGGTTGGAGCACCGGTGCTCCAATCTCCACTATATTATACTGGAACTTTTCGCGTGTTGGAGTTCCAGCATAATATGCTGGAAGTTCATACACAGGTGCACTGATCTCCTGTTTATTATGCTGGAACTTTTCGTGTTGCAGCGAAATAGTGGCTATTTTTCAATGACTTTGCAAACGGTGGCTATTTTTGAATGACCAGCCCGAAAACTGGTTAGCCCGTACTATTTCACTTAAAATGTAAGGTGCTTATAGTTTCAGAATGAATATGAATTTGGATTGTTAATTACAGCGAATTAAGAAAGTCGGGGATTAGATCGTTTAAATACAATATTTTATAATTAATAAAGCAGAATTAAATAAATTAAACTTACAGTGAAGTTTCTCACTAAAATAGACGCATATCACAATCACAAGATGCGGCGCTGGTGCCATTCAATGAAGAATTGAATTTGCATGTTAAGTCATTTATTTTATTTTTATTTTTTCAATTTGCATGTTAAGTCAACTCAATTGTTTAGAGAGTACTGACTTATTCAGAAATCAGCTTTAAGACCATACGCAAAACGTAAAATCAAGTATTCATAAAGAAGTCAACAAGTTGCATGTAATCAACGTAGAGCTCTTTTTCTGTTTTTTGTTTCTTTTTTCAATTACAGGAAAATGAGCAATAAAATAGATAATGCTATACATAAATTAATTTTTGTGATAAAACAATAAAAGTAGAAGAACAATATTGCAGAGGAAGAGAGAGTAATTCTTATTAATTTTGGGATGATTTACAATGAGGTAAGACCCCTCTATTTATAGGGGGAAAATGACTTAGCCACCAAGTAAAACTCTCTAAAAGATAGACATTTACTCTGATTACAATTCTATTCATAACACTCCACCTTGAATGTCTACTCAATAAGTAATGTGTCTCATTAAAACTTTAACTAAAATAAAACCCAATGGGGAAAAAATTCTAGAAAAGGAAAAAGAGTACACATATCTAACAATACGCCTTTTGGTTGCCTCGTTAAAAACCTTGCAAGGAAAACCCAGTGGGACAAAACCTTGTAAGGGAAAAAGAGTGCAACACGTAATAAACTCCCCCTGACGAGAGCATCATTTCACATTCTTGAGCATTCGCATCCCAATCTGTGCACTAGCTTCTTGAAGGTTGATGTCGGTAGAGATTTTGTGAACAAATCAGCCATATCACTTGAATAAATTTGTTGCACATTAATATCATCATTCTTTTGAAGATCAAGTGTGAAAAATAACTTTGGTGAAATGTGTTTTGTCCTGTCTCCTTTTATGAATCCTCCCTTCAATTGGGCTATGCATGCTGCATTGTCTTCATACAAAATCGTGGCTAGTTGTCACATTTGAAACCACATTTGTACGAATAAGATGTATTATAGACCTTAACCACACACATTCTCGACTTGCTTCATGAATAGCAATTATCTCAGCATGATTAGATGAAATAGCCACAATTGATTGCTTAGTCGATCGTCAAGATATGACAGTGCCTCCACAGGTAAACACATAATATGTTTGAGATCGAGCCTTGTGTGGGTCAGATAAATACCCAGCATCAGCATAACCAACAAGATCGGGACTGCAATTATTCCCATAAAATAAGCCCATATCGGTAGTCCCTTTTAGATACCGCAATATGTGTTTGATTCCATTCCATTGTCTCCTTGTGGGAGCAGAGCTATATCTTGCTAAGACATTAACTGAAAATGTTATGTCAGGCCTTGTAGTATTAGCAAGATAAGTTAGTGCACCAATTGCACTAAGATATGGTACGTCAGGACCAAGTAACTCTTCATTCTTTTCTTGAGGACGGAATGGATCCTTATTCACATCAAGTGTTCGAACAACCATCGGAGTACTTAATGGATGTGCTCCATCCATGTAAAACTGTTTCAATACCTTTTCTATGTAGGCAGATTGATGAACAAAAATTCCGTTTGCCAAATGTTCAAATTTGCAAACCAAGACATAATTTTTTCTTTCCGAGATCTTTAATCTCGAATTACTTCTTTAAATAATCAATTGCCTTTTGGAGTTCTATAGGAGTTCCAATAAGGTTTATGTCATCAACATATACGGCAAGTACAACAAATTCCGATGTTGTTTTCTTTATAAAAATACATGGACAAATGACATCATTTATATAACCTTCCTTTATTAAATACTCACTAAGACGATTATACCACATTCATCCTGATTGCTTTAGACCATACAAAGATCTTTGCAATTTGATTGAAAACATTTCCCGGGACTTTAAATTATGTGTGTTAGGCATTTTAAATCCATCGGGGATTTTCATGTATATCTCATTATCAAGTGAGCCATAAAGGTAGGCGGTAACCACATCCATTAAATGTATGTCAAGCTTTTTATGGATAGCAAAACTAATGAGATAACAGAACGTTATAGCATCCATAACGGGTGAATTTGTCTCTTCATAATCGACATCATGCCTTTGTGAAAGTCTTTGTGCAACAAGGCATGCCTTATATTTTTGTACCTTATTTTTCTCATTCCTTTTGCGTACAAAGACCCATTTATAGCCAACAGGATTAACACCATTAGGTGTTTGGACTACAGGCCCAAAAACTTCACGTTTTGTAAGTGAGTTCAACTCTGATTGGATTGCTTCTTGCCATTTTGGCCAATCATGTCTTTGTCGACATTCTCCAATAGATTAAGGTTCAAGATCCTCACTATCTTGCATAATGCTAGATGCAACATTATATACAAAGACATAATCCACCACTATATCCAATCGATTCAAATTTGTTTCAATATCGATTGGATTTATTGATAGTTCCTTATTTTCTTGAGTCTCAGGCTCAGTGATTTCCTCATGAATCTCAGGATTGGTTAAATCGTGGATTTCTTCATGGGATTCTTTCGTAGTGTCATTTTGATCATTTATTTTCCTTTTTCTAGGATTTCGATCCTTAGAAGCTAATGGTCTGCCACGTTTTAGGCGTGCTTTTGACTCATTAGCTATGATACTAGAAGATTGTCCAACAGGGATATCAATACAAATTGGAACATTCTCTGCAGGGATATGTGATTTTATTATCCTTTTCAGATCCATAAATGCGTCTGGCATTTGATTTGCTATTCTCTGCAAATGGATAATCTTTTGCACCTCTTTTTTTACAAATAGAGGCACGTGGATCAAGATGAGATAATGATAGATTTTTTCCACAAAATTTCCCGTTTGGTTTCACCAATTTCTCCCCCTAATTTTGGGAAAAGTGTCTCATCGAATCGACAGTCTGCAAATCGTGCAGTAAACAAATCCCCCGTTAATGTTTAGAGGTAGCGAATAATGGAGGGCGATTCAAACCTAACATATATTCCTAACCTTCTTTGGGAGCCCATTTTGGTGCGATATAGCGGTGCTACAGGCACATATACTGTGCATCCAAAAATTCTTAAATGGGATATATCAGGTTCATGACCCAAAACTAATTGCAACGGGAAATATTTATGATAATTTATCGATCTAAGACAAACTAGCATTGCTGCATGCAAAATGGCGTGACCCCAAACAGAAGTGGGCAACCTCGTTTTCTGAGCAACGGTCTTGCTATTAATTGCAGACGTTTAGTTAAAGACTCTGCAAGGCCATTTTGAGTATGAACATGAGCTACAGAATGTTTCACTCTTATCCCAATTGATAAGCAATAATCATCAAATGCTTGAGATGAAAACTCAGCAGCATTACCAAGTCTAATAGACTTAATTGGATTATCGGGGAATTGCGCCCGTAATCGAATTATTTGTGCCATTAATTTTGCAAACGCGAGGTTGCGAGATGACAATAGGCACACATGAGACCATCTAGAAGATGCATCTATTAAGACCATCAAACATCTAAACGACCCACTAGGTGGGTGAATATGTCCACAAATGACCCCTTGTATACGTTCCAAAAATGCAGGGGACTCAATCCCAACCTTTGTTGGTAATGGTCTAATAATTAACTTGCCTTGATAACAAGAAGTGAAAGAAAATTCATTATTTAAAAGAATCTTTAAATTCTTTAATGGATGCCCATTTAAGTTTTCTATAATCCGTCTCATCATAATTGATCCAGGGTGTCCCAATCGATCATGCCAAAGTACAAAAGTATTGGAATCAGTAATCTTTTGGTTTACAATAGAATGTGCCTCAATTGCACTAATTCTTGTCCAATACAGGCCACAAAGATAAATATGAGAATTTCTCAATAACCCTTTCTGGCCAGAGACATTCTTGGTAATGATCAGATATTCAAGATTATTCTCATCTATTATCTCAATATTATATACATTTCAGCGGATATCTTTAAAACTCAACAAGTTCCTCTTGGACTTGGAGGAGAACATTGCATTCTCTATAATAAGTATTGTTCCCTTAGCCAGAGTTATAGTAGCTCTTCCAGAGCCTTCAATTAAATACTACCAGAAATTGTAGTAACATCTGCCTTACATATATTTAAATGAGAAAATATTTTTTCTCTTTGTATATAGTATGTGTCGTACATGAATCAATTAAACAAATACTTTTACAATTGAACTTTGATCCAAGTTTGCTTTGAGAGATATCCATATTTGCTTAGTCTTCTCAAAGAGCTTCTTGAGACAATAGAGTCTCGTGCTGATAATGTATAATAAAATAATAAAAGTAGAAGAACAATATTGAAGAGAAAGAGAGATTAATTCTTATTGAATTTTGGGATGATTTACAATGGGGTAAGACCCCTCTATTTATAGGGGAAAAATGACTTAGCCACAAAGTAAAACTCTCTAAAAAATAGACATTTACTCTGATTACAATTCTATTCATAACAATTTTTCATTTATAGTTGAGGTATCCATCCAAAAAGAATAAAGTCCGAGAGGGAAAGTTCAAAAAGAAAAAAGAAAAAGATGTTTGAAACAGGGCCTATGTCACGACCCAAAACACGCTCCGGTCGTGATGGCGCCTCTCGTGAAGACAAGGCCAGCCAGACCATTACCGAACACCTCTTTTAAGCAGTTAAACAGTTCATAAGCAGTCTAAATATGATCTAATGATATTGATTAGCGGAAGTACAACCCCACACAGCCCTAGTCGGGGTGTCACAAGTCACGAGCATCTATTAGAGTGTAAATACAACTACAAGGTCTAAAATATACAAAACAGGAATAATGAACAAAAGAGAGAAAAAGCGGTGCTGCGAACGCTGGCAGTCACCTCGCTAAACTCCTATAACTCTGCCTCCGATCTGCCAAAACCCGTTACCGGGCGAATAAATACCTGCATCTGCACACGAGGTGCAGGGAGTAAAGTGAGTACTCCAACTCAGTGAGTAATAATCATAAATAAAGACTGAGTGATAAGAAATCACGAAAAGTGCATCAACATGCTGTATAGAAGTAGTACAAAACCAGTAAGAAAGCAATGAAGCTGTAAAATCCCTTAAAACATCTTAGCTCAGTTTGAAACCTCTTTTGAAAATGACTTTTTCAACAGTTACGCAAATGAATGCAGAACGACTAGTGCGAATAAGCACAGAAATCCGCCCCTCGGGCACAAATATACAATTAAACAGGTAAATGACAGGCAAATAAGAAAGCTAAGCATATAAGGTTCGCCCCTCGGGCACAATGTCAACAAATCCGCCCCTCGGGCAATATCTCAGAACAGTACCAGCCCCTCGGGCAATCACATGGTACAATATCAGCCACTCGGGCAATCACATAGAACAATACCAGCCCTTCGGGCTATATCTCACATCACAATGGGTACCCGCGCTCACTGGGGGTGTGCAGACTCCTGGAGGGGCCCCTTACGGCCCAAGCGCAATAACAAGCCATCTCGTGGCATCAAATCTAGGCCCTCGGCCTCATATCAATCAAGCCACCTCGTGGCGTACATATCTCAGGCCCTCGGCCTCAAATCAGTATCAGTGTATCACCGTTGCGGCAATCCTCACAACACAGGCTCTCGGCCTTACTCAGTCAAAAATCACATAAGCCTTTCAGGCAACAGTAAAACAGTGTTTCACAGTCCAAAAACATCATTTAAATATCATTTGAGTATTAAAACTGAGTGAACATGGCCGAGTTTTGAATATAGTGGAAAATAACATGACTGAGTTCAAGTATAAAGTCAAAACAGTGAGGAAATATCAACAAAGATCCCCGGAGGGTTCAAATAGTTGGCACGATGCCCAAATATGGCATTCAGCCCAAATAATGATGATAACAAATAGATTTCAGTCACGCGGTAAAATCATCAATCGGGATGGACCAAGTCACACTCCCCAACAGTGCACGACCCCACGCTCGTCATCAAGTGTGTGCCTCACCTCAATATAGCACTACGATGTGCAATCCGGGGTTTCAAACCCTCAGAACGTCTTTTACAATCATTACTCCCCTTGAACCAGCGAAATCTCTAGCTCGCGACGTCTTTGCCCCTCAAATCGGCTTCCATGCGCGTCGAATCTAACCAAAATCAGAGCGAATACATCACAATATGCTAAGGGAACAAAGCCCAAGCGAAAACAATCAATAACGGGCACAATTCCCAAAATTACCAAAACCCGAGCCCACTTCTCGAAACTTAGAAATTTTCACATCAATAGATTCCTTATCTTCCCATGAGTTTATACATATCAAAAGTTCTTAAATTTGACCTCAAATGGTCCTTCAAATCCCAATTCAAAAGTCCAATTTCTCAAGCCCTAGTCCTTCAATTTTAGGCTTAATTTCCATGAATTTCTAGGTGGATTTCACAATAAAAACGAGTTTTAAGACCAAGATTCTTACCTCAAGTCGATCCCTCTTGAATCCCTCTTTAATCTCCACCAAGAAGCTCTCAAAATGGTCAACCATGGAGGAAAAAATGACCCAAAATCGTGGATGAAGTGTTTATAACTTTCTGCCCAGTTCCAGCATTTCCTTCATCGCGATCACGACCAAGGTCACGCGATCGCGAAGCATTAAAATCCCAGGCTTCGAAAATGAACTATGCGAACGCGACCAAACAACTGCGAACGTGATGCTTCAACTTCCACAACTACGCGAACGCGTCCCACTCCATGCGAACGCGAAGAACAAACTCGCCTGGACTCCAAAGCCTCCTACGCGAACGTGTCCAAACACCTGCGAACGCGAAGCACAAAGAACTCACCCTCTGTGATCGCGAACCCACTAATGCGAACGCGAAGAACAATAACCTGGCCCGCCAAAATCCTTCTACGCGATCGCGACTTCACCTACGCGATCGCGATGACCAAAAATCCTCTGCACTGCTGCTGCAATTTCTGCAATTATTGCAAGACTCAAAACTTCCCGTTAGCCATCCGAAATCACCACGAGGCCCCCGGGACCTCAACCAAAAGTACCAACACATCCTAAAACCTCATTCAAACTTGTTCCAATCATCAAAACACCTCAAACAACACCAAAACCATCAATTCACATCGGATTCAAGCCTAAGTTTTCTAAAAACTTCCGAAACACACTTTTGATCAAAAACCCAACCAAACCACCTCCGAATGACCTGGAATTTTACACACACATCCCAAATCACATGACGAAGCTACATCAACTCTTGGGATTCCATTCCGACCCTCGAATCAAAATCTCACCTATCAATCGGAATTCGCCAAAATACTAACTTCGTCAATTCAAGCCTAATTCTACACCGGACCTCCAAAACCAATTCCGATCACGCCCCCAAGTCATAAACCACCCAACAAAGCTAACCAAATCATAAAAATTCCGATCCAAGCTCATATACAAACAAGTCAACTCTTGGTCAAACCTCTCAAATGCAAAGCTTTCAACTGAGACTCTTCTTTCAAATTCATTTCGATTTTTCCTGAAAACCAAAAACCAACGATCCACATCAGTCATAATACATCACATGGGCAAGTCATGCCCGAGAACTGGCGATCAAAGTGCAAAAGCTTAAAACGACCAGTCGGATCGTTACGGCCTAAAAGTCCAATATTTGCAGATATCGGTTTGGACGTCAATATTTACAAATAAATTCAGTATTTGAAATAATGGTAAAATATCTTTTTAAAAAATTGTTTTTGTAAATAGAATTGTATTTAAGGTGAATATCTATATTTTTGAGAGATTTTAGGGTTTGTTACTTTATGGTAAGTCACTTTTCCCCTATAAATAGAGTATTTCTATTCCATTGTGAATCATCCCAAATCAATAAGAATTCCCTCTTTCTCCTTTTCACTGCAATTCTCTTTTCTTCTTTTATTATTTTATAACACGTTATCAGTACGGGACTCTAACTAATTGAGTAGAAGCTTTGGGATACGTGCATAATGTTTAACTTATACATAATATTGAGCATAATGATTGTCAATTTTTTCATGAACTTTCTTCAAGATTAAATTCTGGATTTAAGGTAAGTATTTTACTTTATTTTTCTCTTTCAAATTCTTGAAATTCTATAATTTAATTTTAAATACAAGCAAAGACAATAAACTTTGATTATAACTCTAATAGAGTTTGCAAGAAATTATAACCATCCGAAGTGATAAAATTTCTATGCTTCGCCATGATCAAATTCATGTATGATTGGGGGCAAAGAAGTAAAAACCCGTCCCATTGAATTTATTTCATTCTCATTCCCTTAAGAGAGAATGTGGTAGCGATATATAATAAATCTGAAAGAAGATAAAATTATTACCGTGACGGTATCAATAGATGTGGACGTGGCAATAGACGAAATTATAATCGTCATTATTATGGTAATGAGAATAATAAGGATTCTCAAAATAATCCTTCACACCGTGAAAGTAATGTTTGTCATCAATTTGATATGACATTTTGTAAAACACATATAGATGATTGTGGTCCATTCATGATGCGAATGTGATAACATGTGATTATGAATACATATTCATTCTTGGAAGAATATGAACGTGCTAGTGGTAGTGAATATACCACACTCACCTCTGAGGTTTGAGATTAAATAAGAAAATATTGCCATTATTATTCCATGAATGATCATTGGTCACATACCTATTGTACGCCAAAATATTTTGGCAATGAGATTATTAAAGGATAACAATAATGCAAGAAACAGATCTTGCGCTAATTTTGACAATGACCATAATGGTATAACTTCTCTTTAAAGGAGATATTCACTATATAGATGTTGATGAATATGTGATAGCACTAAATTAATTGAGAGCTCTGAAAGAGTCAATTATTACTATTTTGGAGAAATAAAATTGATTATCGATAATATATTGTGTCGTAGTAAGTCTCAAAGAAACTTATTTAGTTTCTAACATATTCGCGAAAGCGGTTGGTTATATTAAAACTATAAAGAAAGGAAAGATTTAGTATCTTCTATTATACCACTTGTAGCGGGTAATATGTATGTAAAAAGCTACCCACTTTATTCTCCAATTTGTACTACATAAATAAAAGAATGCCACAATAAAGTGAAAGTTTATTGATATAAAAAACCATATCATAATAAACTTGGAGTTTATTGATAATTGCACACGTCATGGTATTAGCCCGAAGTTTATCAATATTGATAATTTATCCAGTTTGCATAATTGATTTAGCCATGTTAATTTAAGTATGATATGCAAAAAAAAAAAAAGAGAATTCACATGGTTAATATTAAAGAACAAGAAAGTTCTTTACGAATTCTCTTATGTTGCTTGTTCTCATTAATTATAGACCATCTAAAATTGGGATTGAATCCCATGAATCCTGAAAATATCAAAGGTGAATATGGGCCCATTCACCTGTCATGTTAACCTTATAAAGATGCATATTTGAGATGGTTACATGTGTGATTATTATTAACCCGCAACTTGGTGTTTGCGAGGTAACTTGCTCAATAATTTAATTTAGAGCATCATTTTCATATTTCCTATTCAAGACAATTCATCTTGATAAGTTGGTTTTCATCACAATTATTTTAGCAAAATAATTTATTGAGTGCTTCCACTTCATAGCTAAACTATTGCTTATGAGAACAAAGTTATCTATATCCGTTTGATATAAGTTATATACGAAAGTATATTATATTCTCCCCTTACAAGTGGTTCATGGTCAGGAACCAAATAATTTTATTTTATTATTATTAATGTGCGGTATATATTTTGATTAACACCATAACGGACAAAGGTGGATTTTCAAAGTTGAGGAAGAAAATTAATTTTTCTAACATGAGGGGGAGATAGGATAAACAGTTGAGAAAAAATTATGTGGAGTGAATTATCATTTGTACCTCTTGATCCTCGAATAAGATAATATGAACTTGAAGTTCATAAAAGATAATTTATCTGCAATAATTGCAAAGCATGCCAGACACATTTGCTGACCCAAAGAAAGTAACTATATCCTCACTGCAAATGCTGCTATTAGAATAATTCCTAGAAGGACAAAGTCTATGGTACACTTAAAGCGTATAAACAAATCGGTTTCGAATAAAATTCTTGATAGAGAAGACAAGTAAATGATTAAAATGATCATAATAAGGAGGCAAATGATCTAGAAGATTACATGACATAACACTTCATAAAATCTCATGAGAGATTCGGGTACCTGAATATATGAATAAAGAGATCTCTATGTTATATCTTTATGAAAAATAAGGAGGTTGGAACCGATATAAAATATTCGTCGACGATATCTATGATATCACTAAATATATATGAGGATCTTAAGTCTAGAGAAACAATTCAAGTAGAATTGGTTTAATATGAAAGACATGTTGTTTTGGATCTACAGTTCAAACACTTGAAAGTATAAAGTTAATGGTGTGTGCAATCACTTTTATGTATCTTATATGTCTAGCATGACATGAAAACTTGATATGCATCTAAAGTCTTCTTATATGACTTAACTTATATGAGAATCCCTGAAGGATTTAAATCGCTTAACACATATACAATTCTTGATCCTGAAGTACCACATCCGAAGTACAATTTGTGCACATATGTATCTTGCTATAACTTTAAGCATGATAATGTGATAGCGAGAATTTTTACCTCTACGGAGATATTGAAAAGGCTATTCCACGACATTATATGAAGACATTACATATACAAGAATGATGATTTCAAAGCGCAACATATTCATTCAAGTTAATATGGCTGATTTGTGTATCAAAATCTCTACCAACGATCTTTTGAAGATGGTGCACAAGATTGAAATGTGAATGCTTAAAGATGTGAATTGATGCTCTCATCAGGAGGAGTTAATATGCATTGTACTCTTTTTTCCTTATAAGGTTTTTTCCCACTGGGTTTTCCTTGCAAGGTTTTTAACGAGTCAATCAAAAGGTGCATTGTTAGATATGTGTACTCTTTTTCCTTCTTTAGAATTTTTTTCCCACTGGATTTTATTTTAGTTAAAGTTTTAACGAGGCACATAGATATTTAAGGGGGAGTGCTGTAAATAGAATTATATTTAAGGTGAATATTTATATTTTAGAGAGATTTTAGGGTGACTCTATGTGTCCAAATGCTTTGAAAGGCAAAGTTGCTAAAGTTTGAGTAACACGAGGATAAATTTGACCTATTTTTCTTGAAATTTTAATGGCGAACATTATGTTAAGACTCAAACAAGGATTTTTTGTTGAGGAACAAGTGTAACAAGAGGATTAGTGCTTTCAAGTGGCGATCGAGGGCAATGCTGTTTTCCTCATCAAATAAAGTACCACAAGAGTCTCGTGAAGAACTTTATTCTACAGTGCTTTAATTTCCAATTCACCTACATTAGCTGATCCAATCCAAGAAAAAAGGAAAAGGGAACAGGGCTTGTGCTTCAACTATATATGAGCTGCAGGCCTAGAAACTACGACTATGACATAAACAGATATCCCACTAAAAAACAGTACTGTATAAAAGAAATTCAACAAACTTTGATGGTTGACTTTTGATGTTAATTAGTTAAAAAGCTCAATCCCAAAAGTGAAAAGAAGAAAATGAAAGCAACATCTGACGTGTGTTTTTATTTTTAGTTAATCAGTAATTGGCATCATGCTCTTGTTCTTTTTAATTGGATTTTAAGCTATATATAGTGAAAGAGAAAGTTCTTACTTTGTAATCTAGTCTAACTGGTAGTAGTATGTTAATCATTCTTTAAAGTTACTACTAGTAATTGACACTTGTTGAAGGAGGACTCTTAGCGCAGAGGCGGATTCATGATTTAATTAAAGTTAATGGGTTCCTACAATGACCTCAAGTTAATATACAATAGCTTATGGGTTCACAATATAATATTTATAGATATTTAATTAGTTTCTTTATATATATATATATATATATATATATATATATATATATATATATATATATATATATATATATATATAATACCAGTCTTTCATGCTCGGGATCCGCCCCTATTCTGGTGCAATAGTAAAAGTTGTCGCCACGGTCACTGGTTCAAGCTATGGAAACAGCCTTTTGCGTAAATGCAAGATAAAACTCATTCGAAGACTAGATAAAAGTATTTAATGTAGGATAGAGGCCGGATTAATCCTTCCTTTATTTTAGTGTAATAATTCTATGAAGATAACCACATCATTGATAAAAAAAAATCTAAGGTCTCTAGCAAAAGCATAAACTCAGACGAGAGATATTTAAAATCTAAAGTATGTAATTAATGTAGATTAGGCCGGTTGCTGGACCAGTTCTTATGATCATGTTACGAAGAAGAAGAGCACAGAAATTAAATTGATATATTAATATTATACGATCTTTAAAAAATTTCAAATTATAATACCAGTAACAATTTTTATTACTTATAACACAATGATAACACTAGTAGTTTATTATACTAATGAATGGTTGAATCTTGTTAACAAAATCTTCCTCTACTTGGAATGCCTTGGTATGAACTTCACTTGCTCTGGTAGGATTTGCTCTGCATTTTCAATGCTTATCAAACCTGGATTCTGGCTGCTCAATGCAAGAAGTGCAACAGCATTTCTATATCCCACATTTCTCTGAAAGTGAACAAGTCCTACTGGAAAAACAAACACATCCCCCATATGTATAACTCTTGAGATTAATCGATTCTCGGGGTTGGAGGTGACAAATCCAACATGTAATGAACCTTCAACGACTACCAGAATTTCAGTGGCTCTAGGATGAATGTGTGGAGGGTTAACTCCACCAGGTATATAGTCAATTCGAGCCATTGAGATGCCAAGAGTATTCAGTCCAGGAATTTGAGCTACGTTGACAGAAGTAACCCTAGTACCAGATTGAGTGGTTTTATTACCAGGTAGATTCAAACCACCGTAATAGAAATCATTGGCTTCTACTAGCACATGATTCTTGCATGTCAGACCATTTATCCTAACTGATAATTAAGCAGGGATAGAAATAGTCAGAGGCGACTCTAGGACGAGTTCTGTTTGTTCAATGAACACATTATTTTTCGCTTGAATTTATGTGTTTATATACAAAAACAAAAGTGTAACATGTATATATAAAATTATATCAGACGATCACTCATTCTGAACATATTCACTTTAGAATCTATATTCACCACAGTGCCTTTACATAATTAGTTACACGCAAAGATCTAGAGTAAAAGCATGCATCTTTTTAAAATCGAATTTGCGTAAGGAGTGAGCTACATTGACAGGAGTGACTTTAGAGCCAACAGCATTTGTTGTGTTGCCAGCCAAATGCAGCCCACTGAAGTAAAAATCATTAGCTTCTACAAGTGAAGAATTCTTGCAAACCATGCCATTTACCTTCACTGCAATTATGAAAGTACGATCAGCAAAAAGTTTCTGTTTTTTGTATTAACGAAGTAAAGAATTTCCGTACAACATGTAACTTTCCATATCAAGTCTGACATGTTAAACTGAAAAATAGAGTAATAACTTGCTACATGCATGCTCAAATCATATTGATAGTCTTAATAAAATTTATGCTTGAGTATATATAATGTAATTAACCTCTTAAAGAAACATGCTTCCTGCTTGTCAGACATCGGGTCGGGACGGGTCGGGTCATGCGTATTTTAATTGAGTCATAATTTATTAGACTGAATTTAAAAAAAAAAATGTAGAATACGAAAAAATTACCGGAAAATTGTCTTTGCCGGTTAACTATGACTTTTTGAGTAAAGTAGTGAAAGTTTTATGATACTTTTGTGTGAGAAACAAAGTTATATGGCTTAAGTGAGAAAATATCATACTTATATGACCATTTGTGAAATATACCCTATATGACTTTAGTGAAAAAATGTCATGCATATGGTATCTATTACAAATCTTGAATACCTGAGCTAGCAGGATCTGCGACGCAGAAATCTTGCAATGGACTAGGCTCGAAAGCAGTGACAAGGCAGCAGAAACTCAGAGTTAACAAGCTAAGAAACGAGAATAATTTGGCCATTTCAACTCAAAATACTTAAGAATAAAACGAAATATATAGCTTGAAATAGGAGTAAAAAAAGTTTAAAAATTAAGTGTATTTGATGGGATGAATCAACTGTGCTTACAGTGTCACCTTTTCATATAGGGACTTGATGCATATGAATAATCCATGATTTGGTAAGTAGGGCGTAGCCATTAATCATTTTTGAATAACTAATTAAATGCCGTCCTAGCACATTAATTCTATAATCTGGTTTTTTGAAGTTTATCAATATTCGCGAAAAAAGTGGACAAGGAGAAGATGGTATAGTTTGATAACTGGATACAGATCATGGTTGTTAGATATTTTACCTTTAATATTAATATTATTGCCTACTGGAATGGTCAGAGGTTTTAGGATTATATTGATGGTAAAGAATTTGACTATTAACGAGTTTGACTGTGAGTTTTATGCTCAGAGCATAGGGATATAAATAAGTATATGTTAAGAAACTTAGCTCAAAGTAATAATATGAAACAAGCAAATAGATAAGAATGTAGGGAGCAAGGGAGGAGAGATTCTTATTTCTTTCATATATTCAAGTGTATGACAAAATGAGTTCTCATCCTCTATTTATAGTACAACATTGAGGTATACCAAAAGAATTCCATAAATATGCTATTAAGCATTTGAGATCATGGAGGAAGATCATGGGTAGGTTATGGAGGTGTGGAGTTACAACAATAATGGTGAGAAGTAGTGGGGGTTATCTACATAATGGAGAAGAGTAGTGGGAGTTATATTTGATTAGTGGGCATCCATATAAATATATATTTCATAACATTCTCCCTTGGATGTCCATAGATAATGTGCCTCGTTAAAACCTTACCAAGAAAAAACCCCGTGGGAAAAAATCTTAGTGAAGGAAAAAGAGTACATATCTTGTAATACGCATTACTTGCTGCCTCGTTAAAAATCTTGCCAGGAAAACCCAGTGGGATAAAATCTGTGCGAAGGGAAAAAGAGTGCAGCGCGTGCTACACTTCCCCTGACAAAAATATCACTTGATATCTCAAAGACGATAAATTCCAATCATGTATAACAACTTCTCAATTGCTGAGCTTGGCAATGCCTTGTGAAGAAGTTTGCCAAATTATCACTTGAACAAATTTGTTGAACATCAATCATGTATGAAATAGAACTTTAGTGAAATACGTTTTATTTTGTCTCCTTCGATAGTCCTTCTTTCAATTGAGCTATGCATGTAGAATCATCTTCAATGTTATTGAAATCTTGTTGAATATCATAAAATGGCATTACGCTCACAGCCAAATAGACTATCTGAACAACGAACCATGCCCTGCATTTGTATAACCAACATAACCTTGACAATATTTGTTAGAATAAACAAATCTATATCAAGGACTTCTTTTGCGATATAATCATAATAGTATTCCAGTATCTTTATATAGGAATTAGAGTATATTTCGCTAGCATATTGTTATACTCGTGGTTCTAGCAAGATACATAGTGCAACAATAAATCATGTACGCCATGATTGCTCTAATCCACATAAGGATTTGCTGAAGCTTTATTAAATGAATTTCTTGGGAACCTTAATATGCTTTAGAACAGTTTAAATCCTTCAATAATTTTTATATACGCATATTAAATTTATCAGGTATTGCCAGACTAAAATCTGAAAGCAATTGTATCCACCACAAGGGAACATGTTTCCATATAATCAATGCTAGGACATTTACGTAAAATCTTGTGTCACCCCACTGACTTTATACTTTCAGGTGTTGGGACTATCAGTCCAAAACTTCACGTTTTCCAAGTGAAGTCAATCTTAATTGCGTATTTTTCATTTACCAATCATTTATCTATCCAAATTTCATGACAGATTTGAGCTCAAGATCCTCGTCAATATTAAAAATATTGAGCGCTACATTATATCAACAATATCATCGATGATCATTTTACATCGGTTCCATCACACAATAAAGACATAACTTATCGAGATCTTATTATTTTCAGGTACCCGAGCCTCTCCCATGAGGTCTTATAAAATGTTATGTCACGGTGCTCTTATAGAGCACTTGCCTCCTTATTATGACCATCTTGAACATTTGCTCCTCTCCTTCTTCAAGGAATTTTATCTTTGGAACCGATTAGTCTATTACGCTTGATGCGTGCCATAGACACTGTCTATCATGAACTTTATTCCATTTGGAGCATTAGCAGCTAAAATATGACATTTAGCTTTGGGTCAGCAAATGCGCCTGGCATAATTTTGCAAATGAATTATCACTTGAACTTCAAGTTCATATTTTCTTGTACGAGGATCTAAGTGTACTCATAATAATTCATTCCATGTATTACTTTTTCAGCTGCTCATTTTCTACCCCAAATGTTGGGATCACCAACACATATCCCCAACCTTCTTTGGGGACCAATCTTTGTGCATTGTGGTGGGATAATTATATCATATCGCACATCCATATTTCTATATAGAAATTATTTGGTTCCTGACCCTGAACCAATTGTGATAGGGAGAATTTATCATAACTTGTTGGCTAGATGCGTACAAGTGATGTTGTATATTAAATAATATACCTCATACCCAATTTCGATTTGGGAGTTTTATTCTCATAACCAATGGTTTAGCTTAATTGGAGGTATACAATTTCTGTTAAACCAACTTTGATTTAAACCAGCATTATCAAAATAACTTATCATAATTTATATTCTGGAACTGTGCTCTAATAACTTGAGCAAGCAACCTTGCAAAAGCCAAACACGGCATATAAAATGTCTGAAGATAAGAAATCCACGAAATGCCACAAAGTAAAGCTAAAACTAACAGTCCAACACCTAACTACGAACCATCAGCAAAACAACTTCAAATATATCAATCAAGTATAATGTAAGGATGCAATGCAATGCACATGACCGCTACGGCGCGTAGCCCGATCCATTTAACGTCGACGGCGCTCACTGGGGGTGTGTACAGACTCCGGAGGGGCTCCTTCAGCCCAAGCGCAATATAATCATACCATTCGCTGCGGCGTGCAGCCCGATCCATACTCAGTCCACAATATGCATATGAGTCACGTAACAGATTCAATTAATTTCCCAATTTCCAATTTATTAAGAAGAATATACTTTGGATATTTAACTTCAGGAAAAGTGACTTAGCATTTCATAACAGTGATTAAACACAGGACTGAGATCAATGATTATACAAAGCATGCTATCACAATGACATTCATCCTCTAAGGATGCTACAGATCGGCACAAGGCCCCAAACACGGCAATAAGCCCAGATATATTCAATACAGGGTGCGTATCAGTCGCCAATATAGAAACATTCCTGTTCGGGATGGACCAAGTCACAATCCCCAGTCATAACCAATCCCACACCGGCCATGGGGTGCGAGTCACGCCCTACAATAGCGTCACAATGTGATAAGCCGGGGTTTCAAACCCTCAGGCCATCATATACACCAACTACTCACCTCTAACTGGCCGTAGAATGGTCCGCAATGCCTTTTCCTTTCGTATCGACCTCCTCGCGCGTCGAATCTAGTCAAAATCACAACGAATACATAAATATGGGTTAAAGAAACATAACCCAATCAAAAATACTCGAAAAGTACTAAAATTCACGAAGTTGGTAAAACCCGAGCCCCGGGCCTACTTCTCGAAAAATTCCGAAAATCACACCAATGGATTCCTCGTCTCGCCCGAGTCCGTGCATATAAAGTTTACCAAAATCGGAGCTCAAATGGCCTTTCAAATCCTAAAAATTCGTTTTCAAAAACCAAGCCCTAGTTCTTCACAATTTCTACCCACTTTCATGAATTTGAGTGTTGATTCTTCAAAAAAAATGGTGTTTTCTAGTCAAGAGGCTTACCTCAAATCAATACCCGTTGAAATCCCCGTCAAAATTGATCAAAAAGCTCTCTTGGCGGAGTAAAAATATTTTCTTATCTTCTGAAATTCGCGAACACTGATTCATTAAAACCCTTCAGCAATTTTCGCTTCTGCGGTCCCGTAACCGCTTATGCGGGACCGCTTCTGCGGCCATATGACCGCTTATGCGGTTTTTCATTAAATCCTTGGCCTTCCGCTTTTGCGCCCAACCATCCGCTTCTGCGGATCTCACCATTCCGCTTCTGCGGCCTCGTTTTCGCCTATGCGGACACGCTGAAGCGATACCCCGTCCGCTTTTGCGGAATTACCCTGGTCCCTCATGGACCGCTTATGCGATCTCTTAGCCGCATCTGCGGAACCGCTTCTGCGGCTCCTTTTCCGCAGATGCGGAAATACCAGAAGCCAGGTGCACCAGACCTGCAACAAACATCAAGATTCTCCGTTTAACCACCCGAAATCACTCCGAGGCCCCCGGGACCTCAACCAATAGCACCAACACACCCCAAGACCTTATTCAAACTTGTTCCAATCATCAAAACACTATCGTTAACATCAAAATCATCGAATTACCACGGATTCAAGCCTAAGTTAAACTAAAACTTCCGAAACTTGCATTTGATCTAAAACCCGACCTAAACACCTCCGAATGATCTGAAAATTTGCACGCATATCCAAAATCACCTAACGGAGCTACTGCAACTCTCGGAATTCCATTCCGACCCTCGGATCAAAATCTCACCTACCATCCGGAATTCGCCAAAATTCAACCTTAGCCAATTCAAGCCTAATTCCACACCGGACCTCCAAATTCAGTTCCGATTGCGCTCCTAAGTCACAAATCATCTCACAAAACTGGTCAAATCATCGAAAATCCATTCCGAGCCTTCTAACTCATAAGTCAACATTCGGTTGACTTTTTCCAAAGCAAGCTTCCTTCAAAAAGGCTAAGTGCCATATTTCCAACTAGAACCAATCCAATTCTACCCAATCAACTGAAATACTGATATTAAATCATGGAGGGACATAATATGGGGGAAACGGGGCGGTAACTCACGTGACGACGGGTCGGGTCGTTACATTCCATCACCATGCTTATACATCTATAGTATAAATAGAAGAAAATTGGGTAACCTTTCATATTTACCCGGTATGGTTATAGTAATATGAAGATATTCAATCTTCCTTTCATTTATAGTCTCAATATGCCAACCACTTTGGCTAATATATTTGAAACTCAGAAAGTTCCTTTTTGAGACTTACTACCACCAATGCCATGAATAATTATATTTATTCGGGTAGTAACAAATTCGCTCTTTCGGAGCTCTCAATAATTTTGTACTACAAGATCTTTTATACCACCATCCAAGTGGTGAATTTTCCTCCATAGAAAAATTATCTTATCATTGTCATAATCAAAAATATTATAGACACGACTCATTTCTTCCTTTACTTTTGCCTTTAATAACTTTTTATAAGGCATGGTAAACTATTTTTGGCGTACCACGTGTACGCGACCAATGACATATTCATGTAACCATATTGTAATATTCATTATCTTTATCTCTCAAACCTCCCTTAGAGGTGAGTTGTGGTATTTATCCAACCATGCATAAGCACATTCTTATGCATAATTTTTATCACATATATATTTCAGCATTTACTTTCAGGAATGAGCCTGCATTTACAATGCTTATCACAAGTCACATTTTCAACAAATGGACTATAATCATATGAATGTGTCTCGTATTAACAGACCACATTGATACATATTCCTTCACCTTTGAAGGATCATTTTGAGAACCTTTATCGTTCTCCTTTTTACAATTACCATAATGATGACTGTTATTATTTGATCTTTGGCACGCCCACATTCATTGGTCAACCACTTGTCTTTATTTAGACTTATTATGTACCGTTATCACATTCACTTCAAGAATGGAGCAAATCAAGTGGGACAAACTTTATGCTTTTTCATGAAAAATACATTATTTTTCTTTAGTCATTATTAGATCATCAAGATGGTGCATTGGGACTCAAACCCAATGCCTTATCCATATAAAGGCATGTTAGGACATAATGCATTGGGAATCGAACCCAACGACTTATTATCATGGTGCACTAGGACTTAAACCCAGTGTCTTACCCTCAAAGTACGATGAGACTTGAACCCACCGTCTTACCCTCAATCAATAGCATAATAGACCAAAATATAATTGAGGCTCATCCTCGGTCCTCTAAATCACTTACCCACAGGGCCACATATAATGGTTATGCATAAAACCATTCTGTTATAACAATTTTATAAATATTAGTACTTCATCAATTTATGAACTCATCGCATGTAATTTTGACTTCTTTAAGATATAAATGAGATAAACTATTTCTTACAAACTCTGAAAAAATTTAGATCACAGTATATTATACTCCCTCCGTTTCATGTTAGATTAGGTAGTTTGACTCGGCACAGAGTTTAAGAAAAAAGAAGAAGACTTTTGAAACTTGTGGTCTTAAAAGCATAAGGGGTAAAAAGTTTGTGGGGCCATGATATTTGTGTGGCTATAAAAGCTTCTCATTAAGGGTAAATAGGTAAAATAGAAGAGTTTAAAGTTGAATTATTTCCAAATTTAGAAATGTGTCATTTGTTTTGGAACACACTAAAAAGGAAAGTACCTCATCCAATATGAAACGGAGGGAGTACTAAAAATGACAAAAATATGTAAGTTATACAATTCATGAGTACTTCAAAAGTGTGAGAACAATTTCATCGGTACTAATAACTCAAACTTTGTTACTATTATCAATATCACTAACAACAAAAAATAAGCACACAAATATAACCTCAGAATAATCACTTTTTATATTATCCAGTTAGCTCAAAGTTATCAGTCCAGGCCACTTACTAGTAAAAGTGCACACAATTATAGGGGCCATTGAGTGGTGGGTCAAATATTTATTAAAATTATAATTACCGATTTCCTTTCCTTTGTAATCAAAATACTAGATGCAGTGGAGGAACTATTACTAGCATAACATAAGCCATAACCCCAAGAATTCATGTAACTGACTCATACTCAGAAAAATTCAATTACCTATTCGGTTTTCTAAACTTTAATAATTTAGACAAGGTCAAGAATGAAAATTATTGGGAAGTTAAATTGTCAACTCAAAAGACTTAAAACAATAACATAAGTAATGGAGCAGTAAACCTGGAGCGTAGCAGACTCTCTTTCAAGTCCAACCTCACACTTACCTGCTTTTGTACTTACTAGTTATAGTAGTTATTCTTTTCTGATTCTCGTAATGAGACTAATCAGAACATGGGCGGAAGAAGAACCAAACCCAAATCTTGGTTAGAGACTCGTGCTGATAACATTTTTAAGAAACTTAGCTCAAAGTAATAATATGAAACAAGCAAATAGACAAGAATGTAGGAAGCAAGGGAGGAGAGATTCTTATTTCTTTCATATATTCAAGTGTATTACAAAATGAGTTCTCATTCTCTATTTATAGTACAACATTGAGGTATACCAAAAGAATTCCATAAATATGCTATTAAGCATTTGAGATCATGGAGGAAGATCATGGGTAGGTTATGGAGGTGTGGGAGTTACAAAAATAATGGTGAGAAGTAGTGGGGGTTATTTACATAATGGAGAAGAGCAGTGGGAGTTATATTTGATTAGTGAACATCCATATAAATATATATTTCATAACAATATAAGATTTTTATTTTTTATTTTTACCATGCGATTGGAATATCTTCCGATGTTTTAATCAACACTAATGGCTACGCAAAATGAGAGAAAAAACCAAATTTGCCCCATAAAATTTAGAGCATCACTAAAAATATCCCTACTTTTCTAGTATTTAATTAAGGTGAAGCATTAATAGTCCTTTAAGGGGTTGTTTGGTACATGTAATAGGAAGATAGAATACCTATACGGCTACTTAAACTTAGCTCATTTTTTCAATTAGCTACCTCAATTGAGCCCTGTACCTATTGGCTACCTGAACTTATTGACTTATGTGTCTATTAAATACTGCTTATTTACCTGGCACAAATCGAGAGTGCCTCTTATATTGAGCGCGTGAATTAGTAATTTTTAGGCTGACATGGCTTTATAACGGTAAAAAATAATAATTTTATCTCAACTCCTTAATCCTAAATTCCATCCTTTCTCTTTCTTCTGTCTTCGTACATTACTGAAGAAAGAGCCCTAATATCTCTCATCTTCTCTCTTTGTAAATCTGCCATAGTAGACCTACTCCAGCATAAATAACTTGTCACTATTAACGCCCTAATTTTTCTCATCTTCTACTCTCTTCTTTGAACAACAATTATAGAGCTCAAATCCTACAATTAGATTGTGAAAAAAGTGTATTTCTGGCGATGTGGGCATGTTGCATTGTTTCAAACATCATGGATTGATAAAAACCCAATTCGCAGGTTCTATTGCTGCCACTTACGCAAACTAAGTTATTATGTCTATTTTGTATAAACTTTAGACCCTCCTTGTCACGACCCAAACCCGGACCCGTTCGTGATGGCGCCTCTCGTGGGGACAAGGCCAGCCAACTAAACCCAATTCATCCTTTTAAAATAGTTAAACAGTTCATAAGCAGTATAAATATGATTTAATAATAATAATTAGCGGAAGTACAACCCGACACAGCCCAAACTGGGGTGTCACAAGTCACGAGCATCTATTAGAGTGTAAATCCAACTACAAGGCCTAAAATATACAAAGCCAGAATAATGAACAAAAGAGAGAAAAGCGATACTGCGAACGCTGGCAGTCACCTCGCTAACTCCTATGACTCTGCTTCTGATCAGTCAAAACCCGCTACCGGGTGCATAAATACCTGCATCTGCACACGAGGTGCAGGGAGTAAAGTGAGTACTCCAACTCAGTGAGTAATAAAGGTGAATAACAACTGAGTAGTAAGAAATCACGTAAAGCAACCAACATGCTGCATAGAAGCAGTGTACAATCCTTTGAGAAAGCAGTGAAGCTGTGAAATCCTTAGAAATATCTTGGCTCAGTTTAAATCTCTTTTGAAAATGATCTTTTCAACAGTTACGAAATAATTTCAAAACAGTTAGTGCCGATAAGCACAGAAGATCCGCCGCTCGGGCACAAATACCACAGCATAACAGGTAAAAAGGCAAGTAAATATGCAAGATGAGAAAAATAAAAGTTTGCCCCTCGGGCAATATCTCAAACAGTACCAGCCCCTCGGGCTCACTCTCAGCCCCTCGGGCTCTCTCTCTCAGATCGCTCTCAGAATAGTATCAGCCCCTCGGGCTCAGTATCAGTCACTCAGCATAGTATCATCCCCTCGGGCTACCTCACAGTCACTCATATCAGCCCCTCGGGCATAGTATCAATCACTTAAAATAATGGGTACCCGCGCTCACTGTGGGTGTGCAGACTCCGGAGGGGCCCCTTACGGCCCAAGCGCTATATCAAGCTACCTCGTGGCATCATCACTCAGCATATCCTCACATCACTCAAGCCACCGCGTGGCATATAAAGTATCTCAGGCCCTCGGCCTCATATCACTCAACATATCCTCACATATGGCCCTCGGCCTCACTCAGTCCGAAAATCATCATAAGCCCCTCGGGCATTTGTAAAACAATAAGTATCAACAGGACTGAGTTTCAATATGAGTCAAAACAGTGAGGAAATAGTGATAAAAATCCCCGAAGGGTTCAAATAATTGGCACGAAGCCCAAATATGGCAATCAGCCCAAATCATGATGATAACAAATCAGTTTCAGTCAAATATGCAGTAAATTCATCAATCGGGACGGACCAAGTCACAATCCCCAGTAGTAAAAGACCCCGCGCTCATCATCCAGCGCGTGTCTCACCTCAATATAGCACTACGATGTGCAATCCGGGGTTTCAAACCCTCAGGACATCATTTACAATCATTACTCACCTCGAACCGGCTACTTCTTTAGCTCGCGATGCCTTTGCCTCTCGAATCGGCCTACACGCGTGTCGATTCTAACCAAAATCAGAATGAATATGTCACAACATGCTAAGGAAACAATACCCAATCGAAAACAATCGAAAAATATCAAAATCTTGAAATTAGCAAAAACCCGAGCCCCCGGCCCACTTCTCGAATCTCAGAAATTTTCACACCAACGGGTTCCTTATCTCGCCATGAGTCCATACATACCAAGAACTCTCAAATTCGAGCTCAAATGGCCCATCAAATCCCAATTTAAAATTTAGAAATCCAAGCCCTAGTTCTTCCAATTTTAGCCAAGTTTCCATGAATTCCAAGGTTAATTTCACAATATAGTCGTGTTTTTAGTTCATAGGACTCACCTCCAATCAATCCCAGTCGAAACCCTCTTCAATTCCTCCCAAAAAGCTCTCAAGGTGCTCAACAATGGAGGAAAATAACTTAGGCTCGTGGATGAAATATCATTAAAAACCCTTCTGCCAGCTGACATTTTACTCTATGCGAACGCGAGGGCCCACTCGCGTTCGCGATGAACAAACTTTTCCACTGACCAATTACCCTTCGCGAATGCGGTATCCCACATGCGAACACGAAGCCCTAGGTCCCTAAACCTACGCAAACGCGTCCCTCAACCGCGAACGCGAAGAACAACTCACCACTGGACCTCAGCCTTATACGCGAACGTGAAGAGCTTCACGCGAACGCGATGCCTGATCTCCTAACCTTCCGCGATCGTGAGGCCTCAAACACGAACGCGAAGGCCTAAATTTCTGGCCCTCAAATTCCTTCTACGCGTTCGCGACTCACCCTACGCGAACGCGAAGGGTTAAACCTCTGCAACACTGAACTGAAAAACTTGCAACTCCCAAATGCCAAAATAGGTCCGATTGACCATCCGGAACTCACCCGAGGCCCCCGGGACCTCAACCGAAAACACCAACACATCCTAAAACATCACCCAAACTTGTTCCAATCCTCAAAACACCTCAAACAACACCAAAACCATCAATTCACATCAGATTCAAGCCTAAGTTCTTATAAAACTTCCTAAACACGCATTTGATCAAAAACCCAACCAAAACACCTCCGAATGACCTGAAATTTTACACACACAACCCAAATCACCTAACGAAGCTACAAAAACTCTTGGAATTCCATTCCGACCCTCGGATAAAAATCTCACCTATCAACCGGAATTCGCCAAAATACTAACTTTGCCAATTCAAGCCTAATTCTACACCGGACCTCCAAAATTACTTCTGATCACACTCCTAAGTCATAAATCATCCCCTGAAGCTAACCGAATCATCGGAATTCATATCCGAGCCCTCTAACACAATAGTCAACACCCGGTTGACTTTTCCAAACTAAACCTTGCTTAAGGAGACTAAGTGTCTCATTTCTTGCCAAAACTTCTCCAAACCAACTCGATCACACAAGACACGGATAACGAAGCATAAAGAAGCAGAAAAATGGGGGAAATGGGGCGGTAACACATGAGACGACGGGTGGGGTCGTCACACTCCTCAAGTCGTAATTTTTATTTATTGTAGACTCCTAGTGCATGCGAACTCCAGCAGTAGTACCCCTCCCTTTTCCGTTGCCTCTTCTCGCAGTTGTAGTACCCCTCCCTATTCCCCTACCTCTTCCTCTAGTTGTAGTACTACCCCTCTCTATTCCTTTGCCTCTTCCTTCAGTATTTCTTCTGCTGATGTGTCATGGCCTATAGATGTTGGGACAATAATTGAAGCATGTTGGCTTGATTGAGCTTGTTGTCTTAATTGAGCCTAGTTTATATATGTCAGCCTACATTTTACATATAATAATGAGAATTTTCATGCCCCAACCTTGGGAGGCGTGGCTGGCACCCGGTGTCGTACCGGCCTGAGTGAACCATTCTGTAACTCAATCCTTTCTTTGTAACTATTTTGGACCAACATGGTCACAACTCGTAATGTATAACTGTAAGTGGGAAAAAACTGTATTAATGGACCATCTTTCTTAAAATATGATTACATATGGGCCGTCAAAGCCTCTGACATACTATACAAAATGAACCTCTGTCTACAAAGCCTCTAAGATTATTTCACATCAAATGGGACAGGGTACCGCTGACCCATAAGTATGTAGTAAAACTCTGACACGATGACTCATAGACTCGGCTACACTCCGAATGAGGTGGAGTCTTACCGATCCTTCGCTGAATGCTAACCTCATTTATTATGAGGGCTCGTCAAACTGATTATCTATACCTACAGGCATGAATGAAGCATCCCCAACAAAAGGACATCAGTACGAATAATGTACCGAGTATGTAAGGCATGTAAATAAGTATATAAAGGACATGAAAGAGACATGGAGTAAAGGACTCAACCTGTAAGTCTGGATAGATCTATAAATCATGAAATATTTATAATGTCATGCATATGCGTGTAAATGTCATGTAATGCATATGCTTGTACATACATATCATCATCAAGCCTCTGAGGGCATCCAATCATATCATTTTAGCCACTGTAGGCAACATCATCAACGTATACTAGCTGATCAGATGGTGGTGCATATATAACGTCGTAACCTTTTTCCATATCCCATATATATATATATATATATAACGTCGTCTGAGTCATGGGTGAATGCACATGTATAAATGAATGCAATGCATAATGAAGTAAGTCAATATGATCTCTTGGAATGTTATGAGACCCATGTATAGACAATATGGTAGTAGGACATATGGGGAATCAGGAACATACTTAGACATGCTTGAATATCACTATATAGGAATGAATAATGTAGATATACTTAACTTCTAAGAGTAGAAACACTTATGGAATAGTATTACATTTACGTATCGTTACTTGGACCATGCCAAAAGAAGGAAAGATTAGCCTTAACATACCTGGTGTCGATGCTCCCTTTTTCTCGCGAAATCGGGTTTATGACATATGGGAGGACAACTCGTTTCCTTTTGGGAATTGGGTTTGAATTGAAGAGTCGCCACCTAATGATTAAGTGCATTAGGACACTAAGAAGAACTTTGATTTAGAAAATCAGAGATTGGGTAAGGGCTTGAAATTATCCCGAGGGGAAGGTGTTAGGCACCCCTCGAGATCCACTAGTGTGGTTCCCGACCATACTATAATTGTGATTTTAAGTGCAAACAATAAATAGACAAATAGGAGTTACAAATATGAGTGGGGGGAGGGGTTTTCAAATAATTGCTGCAAGTAATTGCAGTTAAACGAAGTCAAAGAAACTAAAATTTGAGAGGAAGCAGTTTTAAAGTTCTGAATAAACAAGTAAAAAAGGGGGATTTTCACATAATCGTGGTAAGTAATTAAAGAAGTTAAAGAAGCTGAAGTTTTTTTTTAAAAAAAAAAGCAGTTTTGAAATTCTGAATAAAATAAACAAGTAAAGGAAGAGGGGTCCTAGGTTCATAAATAATATGGATCACCCCACACAACACCTGGTAACCGTTTATACACGTGGTGTTATCGCGTGGTCATCATATCCATATCTACCCTTTCCCACCCCGTTAAGGTATTAAAGCGCGGAATAGTCTCGTTTTCTTATTGCATGCTATTACCCGCCCCAATCCTATCAGCCCCGGAGGTATTTGGGACTACTAATCCTAAAGGGAAGGGGTGTGAGGTTTTATAGTTTCAAAGGACAAAATTCTAAGGCGACAATCAAAACACATATGTAACAAATATGGGGAGAAGCACATAACAGATAGAAAGGCTCAGACAAACCTCCTTAAAAACAAGAAGAAACATATAGTTTAGCATGTCTTACACGTACTGATTAGGGTCTGATTAAACTTAAGAGTTGTGGCACACTGATCTATTACATATTTCAGATAAGAAGCTCGAATCACGCCTGCCTGTTGGTTGTAGTTAATAGAATCTGATTCAATTTACAAGTTACCCTATGGCTTGCCTAAGTGTTAAACGAAAACCTATAGGCATGATCTCTGTTAGTTTCTGAAAAGAAGTATACTGATTTTAAGGGAAAGAAATTGTCAATTACAGGAATATAAATTCTGCAGTCGTTATTGCTGCTACTGATTTTAGACTCATAGGCGAATGGACGATTCAGATTTAGTTGATGGTTCCTATAGGCATGCTTTCTAGGCGTTACTGATTTAAAACATTTTTTTTAGTCGAAACAAGAGTGCAGAAGTCCTATAGGCATGGTATCTAAAAATGCTATTAGTTATTTAAACCTATAAATAGGTTTGCCTAGTGACAGATGCAGATGCAAAATTCAGGAAGTCTTATAGGCATATTATCTATATGATATGCAGCATTTCAGAAATGACTTATAGACATGGTCTCTAAATAATGCAAAAGTGCAGAGACCTACAGACATAGTCTCTATATGAGATGCAAAAGTGCAGAAACCTATAGACATGGTCTCTATAGAAATGCAGAAGTGCAGAAACCTACAGACATGGTCTGTATATGAGATGCAAAAGTGCAGAAACCTATAGACATGGTCTCTATAGAAATGCAGAAGTGCAGAAACCTGTAGACATGGTCTCTATATGAGATGCAGAAGTGAAAGCTGAAAACAGGATACATGAGTGTAGAAGTGTAAATATTCCCTATGAACATGATATCTACCCCTTTGCATGCATGGTTACCCTTCCCTTTTTCACTAATCACCCCAGAAGTTTATTACAAAATTGTTACAGACCAAAATAAAATAAATAAATTACATCATAAAAAATAAAATTACAACCAAGGAGAGCCTGATTCAGGTTTCCTGCCTGAAGCATGAAGTAAACCAACTCCAAAGACCAAGATCCAAAGCCTTTCTCATTTGGGGTGTGTCAGAGTTTCCTAAGAGCCTCATGGACTCTAGGCAGTGCTCACACCCAAATACATTGCAAGATTGAGACATAGTGCGGTGTGGAAGGGCCAGCCCTCAAGTGTCCAATTTCGGAGGGAACTCAAGGTCCCAAGGCATGGCTCACAGGAGGGGGCAGAACTTAGAAACTAGGAATGAGTGTAAGTGCATAGAGGAAATTCTGAAAGGGGGAAAAGGGAAAGTGGCAAAGACAGGCTAGTAGGCATACCTAGCAATAGGAAGTGCTGGCACACCCCACCAGCCTGTTAGAACACATATTTTTGGGAGTTAGGATCCCTAAAGGGATCAAGTCCAAACATGGGCAATAACTTGCATATTGCCATGTTCTGAACTACAACTCAAAGCACATAGAGGGAAACAAGGGTGCAGGGATTCACATCAGAAACAGATGAAAGGAAATAAACATGCTAATTGACATTTAAGCTTCACATAAACAGTAAATAGACATGGATGTAAAAGCTGTAAGTAAACACATTGGGATGATGCTTAAACCAAAACTAGAACATACCAGTCTTAAGGAAACAAGCAAAAGAAAGCAGTAGTCTTGTAAAGCCAAAGTGCAAACAAGTAGTCAAAATGCTATGAGTTTAGAAGAGAACTGTGAGATTATAAGTGTCTGAAGTGTGTAATGTGTGCTAATCGTGTAATGTGTTCTCCTGAAAGTGCAGAAGGGTCATGCCCTTTTATAGTGTAGAAAACAAGCAGAAATAGGTAAGAAAATAATTTGAAAATCAATTTCACAAGGTTTCCCTTTAATTAAGGGATTCTGATTTCAAACGGATAAAAATAATTAAGGAAAGAGATTAATCAAACACCTTTTCAAAGCAGTACAAGAGGGGTAAATACATAGAGGTATATTTAAGGAAAAAGTCTTGATAGTACACGGTTTGTGCAAATAAGGCAAGGGAATCAATTAACAGCTAGTTAATCAAAAATTGAAGATTTTTGTATGAATGAATCAAGTCAGAAAGATGGGAAAGATTTTGACTTAAGAAAAATCAGTAACAATCAATCAAACCTAAAAAAAGATTCTGAATCAATCACAAGTTGGAAAACCTTTTCGGAAGAAAGGATTCATCACACATATAAAAGCATACAGCCACGCTTAAGCAAGAGGAACTATCATGCTAATCAGTAGAAGAGTCTAGCATAGAAGAATTTAAAAGTTCAGAATCATAAACAAAGAAGTTCAAACTTAGTTCATAGACTCAGAAATAAGTCTGAAAGAGTCCAGGGTTCTCAAACAGAACCCTAGTCTGATCATATGACCAAACTCGGAGGAAACCCCCCAAATTCTAGGGTTTCTGACTTGAGTCAAATACAGAGATGAGGAGGCAACAGGCTCAAAGATTTCTTTTCAGAATCTCATGAGAAGACAAGCAAATACAACTGAAAATTCATAGCAAACAAAGTGAAGAAACTAACTCGAAGCATTAATGAGAGAACAACATGGTAGTAGAAGAAACATGTTTAAGAAAAACCTTTTAGAAGTGACTTAAACAGGGTTCAGTAGAAGAGAAAACAATAACACTGAAGAACACAATAGTAGAAATATGTTTAAAGAGGTCTTTTAGAAGAACTCAAGCAAAGTTCAGTAGAAGGCAAACAAACTTAAGAACTCAGTAGGAAATACATACAATAGAAGAACACAAAATACCAGAAAAGTATAGCAAAAGAACATATAGGTATCACAGTAGAAAAACAAAGCACAGAAGGACATGTATAGTAGAGAGATAGCATAAGAAAGCAATAGAAGCACATGCGTGACAAATACACACGAAGAAAGGAAAAGAAAAGTCGGAGAAACAATTTGAACCTTTCAGAAAACCTTAAATCGAAGAGAAGTGATTTTTAAAAGATAATTTTGAAAGAAAAAAAATTGGGGAAATTGTTTTAAAACCCAAGTAGAGCACAGATATGTGACAGGTCTAAGAAAAATCGGAGAGAACCTCGAATAGTTAGGGTTTCAGAGGAACCCTAGAATGAGAAAGGCTTGGAAAAGGTCCGATCTGAGTCGGATAAGTCAGAACCAGGCTCAAAACACCATAGTATGCCGGAGCTGGGCCGGAGATGGCCATAGAACCTTGAATCGGCGAAGATCTGAACAAAAACCTTCGAGGTCGGACCTTGAACCTTTGAGTACCAAGTGTTTAAGAGCAGAGGGAGATGAATTTAAGCTATCCATGGCCTGAGAGGCCATGGATTCCGGTGAGCTTGAGGTAGAAGACATCAAAAGACGATTAGGGTTTCGAGAACATTTGAGAGAGTTTGAGAGAGGGGGGTATTCAGAGGCGGCTGATAGAAGGAAAATGAGGGGATTAGGGTAGTCTTTAGGATTAAAAAAGGCAAGGGCGGATAAGGGCCGTTGATCTCAGAGATCAACGACCAGGATAAAAAGGGGTCTAGGTCGGGTAGTTTTAAACGGGTTAAGGGATGGGTTAATTTGGAATTGGGCTGGTCCATTTGAGGTCCGAAATTGGGTTAATTGGGGAATTAATTCGGGCCATAATTGAAACGAAATGGGGCCATATTTTAAATAGCCAGTTTTTCCCCTTTAATTTGTAAAAATGATTTCAAAAACAAATTAAAAGTACTGGATCAGTTAATAATATACAAATATTAATTTAAAAATATTGGAACCAATTTCATAATTATAAAATGTTGTTAATTCTGAAAATAGGCTAAAATTGCAATTATATGCAATTTGGCTTTTAAAATACCAAATAAATTTGTAAAATGTATAAAAATTACCCTAGCTACATTTTGGTATAAATATGAGATAAAATAAGTTATTCACCAAAATGATAATTTTGGGAATAATTATTGGTTTTTGTACTGCTAAAATGGGCAATAAATTGATTTAAAAATCCTTTAAAAATTAGGAAAAATACTAAAACACTTGGGCATACTTATATATGCATACATATGCTATTTTGAAAGTATTTTTCATGTAAAAAAAAACGGGAAAATATTGGGTATCAACAGCTGCCTCTCTTTACCCGGGAAGGATGAAAGGTTGTCGGGTAAAGACATGATAGACAATTTTGACCGAGTGAAGTGGTTTTGAAGAGATTGACCGTGCTATGGTTCCTGAGCTGCCTACATATCCCTGGTCTTACAGGAATCAGGTCATATGTAGTTCAGGATCCGTCGACGGGATATGCTGATGGAGATCTTCAACAACGGACGCGATATTTAGGTTGGGATGGATGGTTAAGATTAAATGGGGCTGCGGGAACTGGAGCGGGGTCGCTCCTGCTGAGACGGCTGTTGCTAGCCGGTTTACATGTAGATAAGCAATACGCGCATATATTGTGCATAAATTTAAACATGATGCGAGTTCCCGTTGGACCATGAATGCTGTCTTTGGGCGGTTAGGATGGCGTCCTTAGACCATGATGTCCTCGGGTATGAAGCATATAATAAAGGATTCGCAGGCTATAAAATGATGCTCTCGGGCTATGCGAATGATGCCTTCGAGCGATGATTCCTTTGAATAATGATATGCAAGAGATAAAAGGGGTCCTCAGGCCATGGCATGGCACTCTCGGGCTATGCGAATGGTGCCTCCGAACAATGATGCCCTTGGACAATTTTGGTGATCTTTCAGCCCATGAAATGCAGTAGGTGGCGATCTTTCAGCCCATGAAAGCGTAAATAAAGTGGCGATATTTTAGCCATGCAAAATGTAAGTAAAATGGCGATCTTTCAGCCGATGCAGGATTTGAATGAAGCGGCGATTTTTCAGCCGATGCAAGATGTAAATAAAGGTGGCGATACTTCAGCCGATGCAAGACATAAATAAAGGTGGCGATATTTCAGCAATGCAAAAATGTAAGTAAAATGGCGATCTTTCAGCCGATGCCAGACATAAATAAAGGTGGCGATCTTTCAGCCGATGCAAGACATAAATAAAGGTGGCGATATTTCAGCCATGCAAAAATGTAAGTAAAACGGCGATCTTTCAGCCGACGCCAGACATAAATAAAGGTGGCGATCTTTCAGCCGATGCAAGACATAAATAAAGGTGGCGATCTTTCAGCCATGCAGTATGCAGATGAAGGTGGCGATCTTTCAGCCATGCAAATGTAAATAAGGTGGCGATCTTTCAGCCATGCAAGTGTAAATAAGGTGGCGATCTTTCAGCCATGCAAGTGTAAATAAGGTGGCGATCTTTCAACCATGCAGATGCAGATGGAGACAGTGTTTAGTCTCGGAAGGCAGAATGGTAGCCTTATGCAATGCAGAAAAATGCAGACAGAGACAGTGTTTAGTCTCAGAAGGTAGAATGGTAGCCTTATGCAATGCAGAAAAATGTAGATGGAGACAATGTTTAGTCTCAGAAGGCAGAATGGTAGCCTTATGCAGTGCAGAAATAAAGTAAAATGGCAAATGGTAATAGAGTTTCTTAGCTGATAACAGGTTGCGATAATTGTGACTGCTGGGGACATTGTGTTATAGAGAATATCACTGGCGTGCGTGGATATCAAATGTTGGTAGCTGCAACAATTTGGAGGGTTGTGTTCCTGAACAATGTTTGTCTCGTGAGTGTATAGTATGTCAGATGCTTTCACAATCCAAGTGTCTGCATCCAAAGAAAAATCGTGAGTTTTGTAGAGAGGGAGGTTAGTTCGCATCCCCGCTGGCTATGCTTGACCTGTTTGGCTTTGATCTGGTGATACTGTGCGTATTATTGGGGTAGCGTTGCTAAACGAAGCAATTTTAGCAATAAATATGCATGAATTTGTAAAAAAAGATATGACATAAGTATATATTTAAGAAATAGTTTTTTAGATGAACCGACGACTGTGACGTGGTTCAGGACATTGCAACCTCTCTTGCTCCGGAATTTTAAATTCCGCCCCAGTTTACTAGGTTGCTGCTTCCAACGGTTGCTTGCGATGATCGGCTGGAATTACTTCGGAATTTTGAGGGTCCTCCTCAAAATTCTGCCCCAGTTTCCAATTGCGAGGAAAATGAAAATTTTATTGAATTGTGACCGAACCCATAAGGCTGCCTACGTATCCCCTCTTAAACAGGAATCAGGTCAGACATAGTTCAAATTACATAAGGAAATCATAAATGGTTACACATAGTATCGCTTGACTGCATCTGAATTTATCGGCTTTGGCCAAACTTCTCCATCCATTTCTGCAAGTATGAGGGCTCCTCCTGTCAGAACCCGGTGAACCATGTATGGACCCTGCCAATTGGGAGAGAATTTCCCTTTGGCTTCATCTTGATGTGGAATAATCTTCTTTAACACCAGCTGCCCCAGTGTGAACCGTCTTGGTTTGACTCTCTTGTTGAAAGCTCTGGACATTCTGTTCTGATAAAGCTGACCGTGGCAAACTGCACTCATTCTTTTTCCATCTATAAGAGCGAACTGCTCGTAACGACTCTTCACCCATTCTGCATCGTCGAGTTTTGCTTCCTGTATGATCCTCAAAGAAGGAATTTCTACTTCGGCGGGAATGACTGCCTCTATACCATAAACCAACATGTAGGGAGTTGCGCCAGTTGATGTGCGGACTATGGTGCGGTACCCCAATAAAGCAAATGATAAGTTCTCATGCCACTGCTTATGCTTTTCTATCATCTTCCTTAGTATCTTTTTGATATTCTTATTGGCGGCTTCCACGGCTCCATTCATCTGAGGCCTGTAAGCTGTGGAATTCTTATGTTTGATCTTGAAGGTTTCACACATAGCCTTCATCAAGTCACTGTTGAGGTTGGAACCATTGTCAGTAATGATTGATTCTGGAATCCCGAATCGACAAACGATACGGTCACGGACGAAGTCTTCTATGACTTTCTTAGCCACTACTCTGTAAGATGCTGCTTCAACCCATTTGGTGAAATAGTCAATTGCCACTAGGATAAAATTGTGTCCGTTGGAAGCGGCCGACTTGATTGGACCAATAACATCCATTCCCCAAGCGGCGAAGGGCCATGGTGAGCTAGTCGCATTAAGCTCATTTGGAGGTACCTTTATCATGTCTGCATGTATCTGGCAGCGGTGGCATTTTCGGACGTACTGGATGCAGTCAGTCTCCATGGTCATCCAAAAGTAGCCAGCACGGAGTATCTTCTTGGCTAAGACAAAGCCGTTCATATGCGAACCACAGGTCCCGGCATGAATTTCCTCTAGCAGTTTAGATGCTTCCTTCGCGTCGACACACCTTAGTAATCCCAAATCTGGAGTCCTCCTATATAGGATTCCTCCGCTATGAAAGAAATTGTTAGACATTCTCCGGAGTGTGCGCTTCTGAGTAGCATTTGCGAGCTCAGGATATTCTCCTTTTGCCAAATATTCCTTGATATCATGAAACCAAGGTTTTCCATCTGCTTCCTCTTCGACATGAGCACAGTAAGCTGGCTGATCATAGATCTTCACGGGAATAGGATCAATGAAGCTCTTATCTGGATGTTGTATCATAGAGGCCAGGGTAGCCAATGCATCGGCGAACTCATTCTGGACTCTGGGAACATGTTGGAATTCCGTCTTTGTGAACCTTTTCCTCAACTCCTGTACGTGATGTAGGTATGGGAGTATTTGGAGTTCTTGGTTGCCCATTCTTCTCGGACCTGATGTATAAGAGAGTTTGAATCTCCAATCAATAGCAACTCTTGGATGTTCATGTCAATGGCCATCTTGAGCCCCAAGATGCAGGCTTCGTACTCGGCCATATTGTTAGTGCAGGGGAACCTGATCTTGGCGGACACCGGATAATGTTGGCCAGTTTCTGATACTAGAACTGCTCCTATGCCAACTCCTTTGAAATTTGCTGCTCCGTCGAAAAACATCCTCCAACTATCATAGGACTTTGCAATGTCTTCTCCTATGAATGATACCTCTTCGTCAAGAAAAAACGTCTTTAGGGGCTTGTATTCTCCATCCACAGGATTTTTGGCGAGATGATCCGCTAGTGCCTGTCCCTTGACTGCTTTCTGGGTCACGTAGACAATGTCAAATTCACTCAGCAGGATTTGCCACTTGGCCAGCTTGCCAGTGGGCATGGACTTCTGAAAGATGTACTTTAATGGCTCCATCCTGGATATGAGATATGTAGTATAGGCACAGAAATAGTGCCTCAGCTTCTGAGCTACCCAAGTCAAAGCATAGCAGGTGCGTTCCAACAGAGAATACCGGGCTTCGTACGGGGTGAACTTCTTGCTGAGATAATAGATGGCCTGCTCTTTTCTCCCCGTTTTATCATGCTGCCCCAGAACACAACCAAACACTCCATCCAATCCCGCAAGGTAGAGTAATAGAGGTCTACCTGGCTCGGGCGGGACCAAAACTGGCGGTGTTGACAAGTACTCCTTGATCCTGTCGAAGGCCCTTTGGCAATTATCAGTCCATTTGGTAGCGGTGTCCTTCTTCAACATCTTGAAGATTGGCTCACAGATAACGGTAGATTGTGCTATGAACCGGCTGATGTAGTTAAGTCTTCCCAAGAAACTCATTACTTCTTTCTTGTTCTTTGGCGGTGGCAATTCTTGGATAGCTTTGACCTTTGATGGATCCAGTTCTATCCCTCAGCGACTCACGATGAACCCAGGTAGTTTTCTGGCAGGAACCCCAAATGCACATTTTGCGGGATTCAGCTTCAAGTTGTACCTTCTCAGTCTATTGAAGAACATCCTCAAATCTTCCATGTGATCAGCGGCTCTCTTAGACATGATGATGACGTCGTCTACATATACTTCAACCTCCTTGTGTATCATGTCATGAAAAATGGTGGTCATGGCCCTCATGTAGGTGGCTCCTGCATTCTTTAACCCAAATGGCATCATTTTATAGCAGTACATTCCCCACGGCGCAATGAAAGCCGTTTCCTCAGCATCTTCTTCATCCATCCATATCTGATGATACCCAGCAAAACAATCTACAAATGATTGCAACTCGTGCTTGGCGAAATTGTCAATCAAGATGTGTATATTTGGCAAAGGGAAGTCGTCTTTCGGACAGGCCCGGTTGAGATCCCGGTAGTTGACACAGACTCTGACCTTCCTGTCCTTCTTCGATACTGGCACAATGTTGGCTAACCATGTTGGATACTCTACTACCCTGAGAACCTTAGCTTTGACCTGCTTAGTGACCTCTTCCTTGATTTTCAAACTCATATCTGGCTTGAATTTTCTGAGCTTCTGTTTTACTGGCGGACAGGCCGGATCAGTCGGCAATTTGTGATCCACAATAGATGTAATCAGACCAGTCATGTCGTCGTACGACCAGGCGAATATGTCCTCATACTCTCTTAGAAACTCTGTATATTCTTCCTTCTATGATGGTGACAAATGAACGTTGATTCGTGTTTCTTTGATGTTTTCTGCATTTCCCAGGTTAACAATCTCAGTCTCTTCCAGGTTGGACTTAGGTCTATTTTCGAAATTCTCGACTTCCTTAACAATCTCTTCCGGTATGTCATCTTCCTCTGAATCTATGTCCGTTTGTTGCGTTGTCTCGTTGCATGTCACAGTCATTGGTTCATCAAGATAAGTAATAGTAATGCTGTATAAGTAAAGTAATGAGAGAAAATAATAAGAGTAAGATTTATAAAATTGAAATGCTTTGATAAATTCCATAAATGTTTTGAACATTGAAGCTCTTTTTGCAGAAAATAAAATGCGAAAAGAAAGTAAACTTAATAAAATAGTGCATGGTGCTTGTTCAGCCTTGCTACCCCGAGGCACGCAGGGCTCTGGTAGTTCTGACGGTCCAATTGTTGAGGCATGATCCCATGCTTACCGCATGTATGGAAGGGGTGGGTGGAGGGGCCCTGGATCTCCTGGAATAAGATGATCTTGCCAGAGTGCACGAAATGAAAAGATAAAGTCCTATCTACTTGGTCTCTGAGGACCCTCCTCAGGTTGAGTGCTTTCGTTGCTCAGATCCTCCAGTTCGCGTAGGTTCGCCAGTAAAAATGCCTTCGCCAGGTGTTCTCCTTCGTTTCCCTCAGCGTTCTGGCAGTCGGTGACTCTCTTCCTCACTTTTCCTTCCAATTCCAGCAAACTATATTCCAGATATTCCAACTTTTCGCTAGCTTTGGCAGCTCTCTCTTTCCACTCATTGATTTGGTCATTTGATGGAAGACTCCTCCACCAGTCTAGCAAGAGTGGGGGCGTGCTAATCATACCGAAACTGGGGACCTCGTGCCTCATGTTTCTGCAAGACAAAAGGTTAGGCCCTTACCCCCTCCAGACTCGACTATTTAATATCAACAATTAGCATAAAAGCATTTTAGTTCTCCAAATAAATGCACAGAAAGTGATAAGGTCCGTTTTGGGTTTCAAGGAACCCAGTGGAC
>NW_017673390.1:115453-126038 GCF_001879085.1 Nicotiana attenuata
AGATTGAGACATAGTGCAGTGTGAAGGCCAGCCTCAAGTGTCCAAGGTCAGAGGGAACTCAAGGTCCCAAGGCATGGCTCACAGGAGGGGGGGCAGAACTTAGAAACTAAGAATGAGTGTAAGTGCATAGAAGAGATTCTAAAAAGGGGAAAAGGGGAAGTGGCAAAGACAGGCTAGTGGGCATACCTAGCAATAGGAAGTGCTGGCACACCCCACCAGCCTGTTAGAACATATTGTTTTGGGAGTTAGGATCTGCAAAGGGATCAAGTCCAAACATGGGCAATAACTTGCATACTGCCATGTTCTGAACTACAACTCAAAGCACATAGAGGGAAACAGGGGTGCAGGGATTCACAGCAGAAACAGATGAAAGGAAATTAACATGCTAATTGACATTTAAACTTCACATAAACAGTAAATAGACATGGATGTAAAAGCTGTAAGTAAACACATTGGGATGATGCTTAAACCAAAACTAGAACATACCAGTCTCAAGGAAACAAGCAAAAGAAAGCAGTAGTCTTGTAAAGCCAAAGTGCAAACAAGTAGTCAAAATGCTATGAGTTTAGAAGAGAACTATGAGATTATAAGTGTCTGAAGTGTGTAATGTGTGCTAATCGTGTAATGTGTTGTTATTGAAAGTGCAGAAGGGTCATGCCCTTTTATAGTGTGGAAAGCAAGCAGAATAGGTAAGAAAATAGTTTGAAAATCAATTTCACAAGGTTTCCCTTTAATTAAGGGATTCTGATTTCAAACGGGTAAAAATAATTAAGGAAATAGATTAATCAAACACCTTTTCAAAGCAGTACAAGAGGGGTAAATACATAGAGGTATATTTAAGGAAAAAGTCATGATAGTACACGGTTTGTGCAAATAAGGCAAGGGAATCAATTAACAGCTAGTAAATCAAAAATTGAAGATTTTGTATGAATGAACCAAGTCAGAAAGATGGGAAAGATTTTTACTTAAGGAAAATCAGTAACAATCACTCAAACCTAAAAAGGGATTCTGAATCAATCATAAGTTGGAAAACCTTTTCGGAAGAAAGAATTCATCACACATATAAAAGCATACAGCCACGCTTAAGCACGAAGAACTATCATGCTAATCGGTAGGAGAGTCTAGCATAGAAGAATTTAAAAGTTCAGAATCATAAACAAAGAAGTTCAAACTTAGTTCATAGACTCAGAAATAAGTCTGAAAGAGCCCAGGGTTCTCAAACAGAACCCTAGTCTGATCATATGACCAAACTCGGAGGAAACCCCCCAAATTCTAGGGTTTCTGACTCGAGTCAAATACAGAGATGAGGAGGCAACAGGCTCAGAGATTTCTTTTTAGAATCTCATGAGAAGACAAGCAAATACAACAGAAATTTCATAGCAAACAGAGTGAAAAAACTAACTCGAAGCATTAATGAGAGAACATCATGGTAGTAGAAGAAACATGTTTTAAGAAAAACCTTTTAGAAGGGACTTAAACAGGGTTCAGTAGAAGAGAAAACAATAACACTTAAGAACACAATAGTGGATATATGTTTAAAGAGGTCTTTTAGAAGAACTCAAACAAAGTTCAGTAGAAGGCAAACAAACTTAAGAACTCAGTAGGAAATACATACAGTAGAAGAACACAAAAATACCGAAAAAGTATAGCAAAAGAACATATAGGTATCACAGTAGAAAAACAAAGCACAGAAGGACATATATAGTAGAGAGATAGCATAAGAAAGCAGTAGAAGCACATGCGTGATAAATACACACAGAGAAAGGAAAAGAAAAGTGGGAGAAACACTTTGAACCTTTCAGAAAACCCTAAATCGAAGAGAAGTGGTTTTTAAAAGATAATTTTGAAAGAAAAAAATTGGGGAAATTGTTTAAAAACCCAAGTAAAGCACAGATATGTGACAGATCTAAGAAAAATCGGAGAGAACCTCGAATAATTAGGGTTTCAGAAGAACCCTAGAATGAGAAAGGCTCGGAAAATGGTCTAATCTGAGTCGGATCAGAACCAGGCTCAAAACACCATCGTGTGCCGGAGCTGGGCCGGAGATGGCCATAGAACCTTGAATCAGCGAAGATCTGAACGAAAACCTTCAAGGTCAGACCTCAAACCTTCAAATACCAAGTGTTTAAGAGCAGAGGGAGATGAGTTTAAGCTATCCATGGCCTGAGAGTCCATGGATTCCGGTGAGATTAAGGTTGAAGATGATGAGAGAGGCTAGGGTTTCGAGAGAGTTCGAGAGAGTTTGAGAGGAGAGGGATTTCAGAGGCGGCTGATAGAAGAGAATGAGGGGGATTAGGGTAGTCTTTGGGGATTAAAAAGGTAAGGAATGATCGTGGCCGTTGATCAAAATGATCAACGGCCTGGATTGGAAGAGAGGGCCGGGCGGGTTAAATTGGTTGGGTCGGAGGCGGGTTGGATTGAAATTGGGTTGGTCTATTAAGGGTTTGAAGTTGGGTCAATTAGGGGGATCAATTTTGGCCATAATTGAAACGAAATGGGGCCATATTTTAAATAGCCAGTTTTTCCCTTTTAATTTATAAAAATAGTAAAAAAATAATTTCGAAAACAAATTAAAAGTACTGGATCAGTTAATAATATACAAATATTAATTTAAAAATATTGGAACAAATTTCATAATTATAAAATGCTGTTAATTCTGAAAATAGGCTAAAATTGCAATTATATGCAATTTGGCTTTTAAAATACCAAATAAATTTGCAAAAATATATAGAAATTACCCTAGCTACATTTTGGTATAAATATGAGAATAAATAAAGTTATTCACCAAAAAATGATAATTTTGGGAATAATTATTGGTTTTTGTATTGCTAAAATGGGCAATAAATTGATTTAAAATCCTTTAAAAATTAGGAAAAATAATAAAACGCTTGGGCATACTTATATATGTTATTTTGAAAGTATTTTCATGTAAAAATACATAGGGAAAAATTGCGTATCAACAGCTGCCCCTCTTTACCCGGGAAGGATGAAAGAGTTGTCGGGTAAAGACATGATGGCCAATTTTGACCGAGTGAAGTGGTTTTGAAGAGATTGACCGTGCTTTGGTTCTTAAGCTGCCTACATATCCCTGGTCTTACAGGAATCAGGCCATATGTAGTTCAGGATATGTCGGCGGGATATGCCGATGGAGATCTTTCAAGAACGGACGCGATGTTTAGGTTGGGATGGATGGTTAAGATTAAATAGGGTTGCGGGAACTGGAGCGGGATCGCTCCTGCTGAGATAGCCGTGGCTAGCCAGCTTACCTGCAGATAAGCAATATGGGCATATATTGTGCATAAATTTAAACATGATGCAAGTTTCCGTTGGACCATGAATGCTGTCTTTGGGCGGTTAGGATGGCGTCCTTAGACCATGATGTCCTGGGCTATGAAGCATATAATAAAGGATTCGCAGGCTATGAAATGATGCTCTCAGGCTATGAGAATGATGCCTCCAAGCGATGATGCCTTTGAATAATGATATTCAAGAGATAAAAGGGGTCCTCAGGCCATGGCATGGCGTTCTCGGGCTATGCGAATGGTGCCTCCGAACAATGACGCCCTTGGACAATTTTGGCGATCTTTCAGCCCATGAAATGCAGTAGTTGGCAATCTTTCAGCCCATGAAAGCGTAAATAAAGTGGCGATATTTCAGCCATGCAAAATGTAAAATGGCGATCTTTCAGCCGATGCAGGATTTGAATGAAGCGGCAATCTTTCAGCCGATGCAAGATGTAAATAAAGGTGGCAATATTTCAGTCGATGCAAGACATAAATAAAGGTGGCGATATTTCAGCCATGCAAAAATGTAAGTAAAATGGCGATCTTTCAGCCGATGCAAGACATAAATAAAGGCGGCGACCTTTCAGCCGATCAAGACATAAATAAAGGTGGCGATCTTTCAGCCATGCAGGGGCGGCGACCTTTCAGCCGATGCAAGACATAAATAAAAGTGGCGATATTTCAGCCGATGCAAGATATAAATAAAGGTGGCGATCTTTCAGCCATGCAAATGTAAATAAGGTGGCGATCTTCCAGCCATGCAGATGCGGATGGAGACAGTGTTTAGTCTCGGAAGGCAGAATGGTAGCCTTATGCAATGCAGAAAAATGCAGATGGAGACAGTGTTTAGTCTCGGAAGGCAGAATGGTAGCCTTATGCAATGCAGAAAAATGCAGATGGAGACAGTGTTTAGTCTCGGAAGGTAGAATGGTAGACTTATGCAATGCAGAAAAATGCAGATGGAGACAGTGTTCAGTCTCGGAAGGCAGAATGGCAGCCTTATGCAATGCAGAAAAATGCAGATGGAGACAGTGTTTAGTCTCGGAAGGCAGACAGTGTTTAGTCTCGGAAGGCAGAATGGTAGTCTTATGCAGTGTAGAAATGAAATAAAATGGCAAATGGTAATAGAGTTTTCTTAGCTGATAGCAGGTTGCGATATTGTGACCGCTGGGAAAATTGTGATATAGGGAATATCACCGGCGTGCGTGGATAGCAAATGAGGGTAAGTGCAACAATTCTGAGAGTTGTGTTCCTGAACAATGTTTGTCTCGTGAGTGTATAGTATGTCAGATACTTTCACAATCCAAGTGTCTGCATCCAAAGAAAAATCGTGAGTTTTGTAGAGGGGGAGGTTAGTTCGCATCCCCGCTGGCTATGTTTGACCTGCTCGGCTTTGATCTGGTGATACTGTGCGTATTATTAGGGTAGTGTTGCTAAACGAAGCAATTTTAGCAATAAATATGCATGAATTTGTAAAAAAAAAAATATGACCTAAGTATATATTTAAGAAATAGTTTTTAGATGAACCGACGACTGTGACGTGGTTCAGGACATTGCAAACTTTCTTGCTTCGGAATTTTGAGGGTCCTCCTCAAAATTCTGCCCTAGTTTACTGGGCTGATGCTTCTGACGGTTGCTTGCGATGATCGGCTGAAATTACTTCGGAATTTTGAGGGTCCTCCTTAAAATTCTGCCCCAGTTTCCAATTGCGGGGAAAATGAAAATTTTATTGAATTGTGACCGAACCCATAAGGCTGCCTACGTATCCCCTCTTAAATGGGAATCAGGTCAGACGTAGTTCAAATTACATAAGGAAATCATAAATGGTTTCACATAGTATCGCTTGACTGCATCTGAATTTATCGGCTTTGGCCAAACTTCTCCGTCCATTTCTGCAAGTATGAGGGCTCCTCCTGTTAGAACCCGGTGAACCATATATGGACTCTGCCAATTGGGAGAGAATTTCCCCTTTGGCTTCATCTTGATGTGGAAAAATCTTCTTCAACACCAGCTGCCCTGGTGTGAATCGTCTTGGTTTGACTCTCTTGTTGAAAGCTCTGGACATTCTGTTCTGATAAAGCTGACCATGGCAAACTGATTTCATTCTCTTTCCATCTATAAGAGCCAACTGCTCGTAACGACTTTTTACCCACTCTGCATCGTCGAGCTCGGCTTCCTGTATGATTCTTAAGGATGGAATTTCTACTTCGGCGGGAATGACGACTTCTGTACCATAAACCAGCATGTAAGAGGTTGCCCCAGTTGATGTGCGGACTGTGGTGCGATACCCCAATAGAGCGAATGACAGCTTTTCGTGCCATTGCTTATGCTTCTCTATCATTTTCCTTAGTATCTTCTTGATATTCTTATTGGCAGCTTCTACAGCTCCGTTCATTTGAGGCCTGTAAGCTGTGGAATTCTTGTGTTTGATCTTGAAGGTTTCACACATAGCCTTCATCAAGTCACTGTTGAGGTTGGAACCATTGTCATTAATGATTGATTCTGGAATCCCGAATCGACAAACGATACGTCACGGATGAAGCCTGCCACGACTTTCTTAGTCACTGCTCTGTAAGATGCTGCTTCAACCCATTTGGTGAAATAGTCAATTACCACGAGGATGAATCTGTGCCCGTTAGAAGCGGCAGGCTCGATCGGTCCAATAACATCCATCCCCCAAGCGGCGAAGGGCCATGGTGAGCTAGTTGCATTAAGCTCATTTGAAGGTACCATTATCATATCTGCATGTATCTAGCAGCGGTGGCATTTTCGAACGTAATGCAGTCAGTCTCCATGGTCATCCAAAAGTAGCCAGCACGGAGTATCTTCTTGGCTAAGACAAAGCCGTTCATATACGGACCACAGGTCCCGGCATGAATTTCCTCTAGCAGTTTAGATGCTTCCTTCGCATCGACACACCTTAGTAATCCCAAATCTGGAGTCCTCCTATATAGGATTCCTCCGCTGTGAAAGAAATTGTTGGACAATCTTCGAAGTGTGCGTTTCTGAGTAGTGTTTGCAACCTCCGGGTATTCTCCTTTTGCCAAATATTCCTTGATATCATGAAACCAAGGCTTTCCGTCTGCTTCTTCTTCAACATGGGCACAATAAGCTGGCTGATCATGGATCTTTACTGGAATAGGATCAATGAAGTTTGTATCCGGATGCTGTATCATGGATGACAGGGTAGCAAATGCATCGGCAAACTCATTCTGGATTCTGGGAACATGCTGGAACTCTGTCTTTGTGAATCTCTTTCTCAACTCTTGCACATGGTGCAGATATGGCAGTATCTTAGGGTTCTTGGTTGCCCATTCTCCTTGGACCTGATGTATAAGCAAGTCTGAATCTCCAATCACTAACAACTCTTGGATGTTCATGTCAATGGCCATCTTGAGCCCCAAGATGTAGGCTTCGTACTCGGCCATATTGTTAGTGCAGGGGAACCTGAGCTTGGCGGACACCGGATAATGTTGGCTAGTTTCTGATACTAGGACTGCTCCTATGCCAACTCCTTTGAAATTTGCTGCTCCGTCGAAAAACATCCTCCAACCATCATAGGACTCTGCAATGTCTTCTCCTATGAATGATACCTCTTCGTCAGAAAAATACATTTTCAGGGGTTCGTATTCTCCGTCCACAGGGTTTTCAGCAAGGTGGTCTGCTAGTGCCTGTCCTTTGATTGCTTTCTGGGTCACGTAGACAATGTCGAATTCACTCAGCAGGATTTGCCACTTGGCTAGCTTGCCAGTGGGCATGGGCTTCTGAAAGATGTACTTCAATGGATCCATCCTTGATATGAGATATGTAGTATAGGCACAGAAATAGTGCCTCAGCTTCTGTGCTACCCAAGTCAAAGCACAGCAGGTGCGTTCCAATAGAGAATACCGGGCTTCGTACGGGGTGAACTTCTTGCTGAGATAATAGATGGCCTGCTCTTTTCTCCCCGTTTCATCATGCTGCCAATACCGCAAGGTAGAGTAATAGAGGTCTACCTGGCTCGGGCGGGACCAAAACTAGTGGTGTTGACAGGTACTCCTTGATTCTGTCGAAGGCCTTCTGGCAGTCATCGGTCCATTTGGTAGCGACGTCCTTCTTCAACATCTTAAAGATTGGCTCGCAGATAACTGTAGATTGAGCTATGAACCGGCTGATGTAGTTAAGTCTCCCCAAGAAACTCATTACTTCTTTCTTGTTCTTTGGCGGTGGCAATTCTTGGATAGCTTTGACCTTTGATGGATCCAGTTCTATCCCTCGGCGACTCACGATGAACCCAAGTAGTTTTCCGGCAGGAACCCCAAATGCACATTTCGCGGGATTCTGCTTCAAGTTGTACCTTCTCAGTCTATTGAAGAACTTCCTCAAATCTTCCATGTGATCAGCGGCTCTCTTGGACTTGATGATGACATCGTCTACATATACTTCGATCTCCTTGTGTATCATGTCATGAAAAATGGTGGTCATGGCCCTCATGTAGGTGGCTCCTGCATTCTTTAACCCAAATGGCATCATTTATAGCAGTACATTCCCCACGGCATAATGAAAGCCGTTTTCTCAGCATCTTCTTCATCCATCCAGATCTGATGATACCCAGCAAAACAATCTACAAATGATTGCAACTCGTGCTTGGCGAAATTGTCAATCAAGATGTGTATATTTGGCAAAGGGAAGTCGTCTTTCGGACAGGCCCGGTTGAGATCCCGGTAGTTGACACAGACTCTGACCTTCCTGTCCTTCTTCGATACTGGCACAATGTTGGCTAACCATGTTGGATACTCTACTACCCTGAGAACCTTAGCTTTGACCTGTTTAGTGACCTCTTCCTTGATTTTCAAACTCATATCTGGCTTGAATTTTTTGAGCTTCTGTTTTACTGGCGGACAGGCCGGAGCAGTCGGCAATTTGTGAGCCACAATAGATGTACTCAGACCAGTCATGTCATCGTACGACCAGGAGAATATATCTTCATACTCTCTTAGAAACTCTGTATACTCTTCCTTCTCTGATGGTGACAAATGAACGCTGATTCGTGTTTCTTTAATGTTTTCTGCATCTCCCAGGTTAACAGTCTCAGTCTCGTCCAGGTTGGACTTAGGCCTATTTTTGAAATTCTCAACTTCTTTAACAATTTCTTTCGGTATATCATCTTCCTCTGAATCTATGTCCGTTTGTTGCGTTGCCTCGTTGCATGTCACAGTCATTGGATCATCAAGATAAGTAATAGTAATGATGTATAAGTAAAGTAATGAGAGAAAATAATAAGAGTAAGATTTATAAGAAAATTGAAATGCTTTGATAAATTCCATAAATGTTTTGAACATTGGAGCTCTTTCTTGCAAAAAATAAAATGCGAATGGAAAGTAAGCTAGTAAAATAAAATAATGCATGGTGCTTGTTCAGCCTTGCTACCCCGAGGCACGCCGGGCTCTGGTGGTTCTGACGGTCCAATTATTGAGGCATGCTCCTCTGCTTACCGCCTGTATGGAAGGGCCTTCCTCCCCCTCCTCCTCGAGAACGACACAGCAATCCATATCATCGTCTTCTAGGAACAAATTCCTCATTGCTTCTAGGGCTTCTTCTTCTTCTGACCCATAGATGACCTCGGCCGGTTGGAAGGTCTGCTCCAAACGGGGTATCAGCTGCTCCAATGGATAGTTGGGACCGCGCCAGGGCGGTGACCATTCATTGAATTCTTTCAAGGTATACTCATACCCCAATCCGAAGGTGGTGCCGTGTTTCTTGAGCTTGATGGGCTTAGCGATTCCTTGGATATTCTTGCCAAGTCCCTTGCCAGGTTCATACCCGCTCCAGTTCAATATGCTTTCAATTTTGTTATCCCACCACTTATCCTTATCGACGGCGTTGACTCGTTCGATGTGGTGGTAAGTTTCTCCACCTATCTTTCTTCTTCCTCCGATCGCTGGGATGGTCTGGCGACTGTATATGGGATTGCTACCATCACCGTGAATGATCACCTCCTGGTGATTCTGTTCAAACTTCACTGCCTGATGTAATGTTGATGCCACGGCCCAACGGCATGAATCCACGGCCGTCCTAATAGCAGGTTGTAGGATGCCGGCACGTCTATTACTTGAAAATCAACATCAAACCAAGTAGGCCCCATTTGCAAACATAAGCTAATCTCCCCAATAGTAGACCTTTGAGAACCGTCGAAAGCTTTAACGTTGATGGCCCCGCCCTTGATTTCATGCAACCCTTTTCCCAATGTCCTGACTGTTACCAATGGACAAATGTTGAGGCTGGACCCCCCATCGACCAGGATCCTGGTGATAAAGTAATCTTCGCACTGCACAGTGATATGCAACGCCTTGTTGTGACTCAATCCTTCTGGTGGCAGCTCATCTTCATGAAAAGTGATCTTGTGACTTTCCAATACCTGGCCTACCATTTCTCCTCCAGTGATGTTGCTTGGTACATATGCCTCACTCAGCACTCTTAACAAGGCATTCTTGTGTGCATCGGAACTTTGTAACAAAGCAAGGATAGAAATCTGTGCCGGTGTTTTGTTCAGTTGATCAATGACTGAGTATTCTTTGGCTTGTATCTTTCTCCAGAGGTCGTCGGGCCCAGTTTCAGTGATGGCTTGTCGACCAGAGGTCTGCTTACTCGACTCAGCCAAGTGTTCCGGGGTATAAACCCTGCCGGTTCTTGTCATACCTTGTGCCGCAACTGCTTCCCCGAACTTGGCTTTTCCTTTCCTTCTTGCCTCGGCTGTGTAGTCCCATGGTATGGCTTTTGTGTGGAATGGTGTTACGGCTGTCATTGCTACCGAAATGGGCACCTTTGTTTTGAAATGTAATTTGGCAACTTCAAATGGTACAGGCGCCTTTGGGGACCCAAACTCGACCTCGATTGGTATTGGCGTCTTCGCAGAGGATGGTGTTTCAAACTCAAGTGGTATGGACATGTTCACCTCGGCATCTCTAAAAGGCTGACTCTGTAGTACAATCGGATTAAGGCTGACTGTTGGTTTCTTTGGATCATCGCCTTCTTTGATCAAACCGATCGATCCCTTGGGATCCCAATCATCCTCTATTTCAATCATGTGAACACCTCCACCCTTGTGGTCTGGTAGAGGGTTATTGCGGACATTCGGAGCAGGCTCCTTTGCCACGATGATCTTGTTGTCAATCAAAGTCTGGATCTTATCCTTCAGAGAGCGGCATTCATCAATGGTATGCCCTTTCATGCCAGAATGGTATGCACAGGTTTTTATTTGGTTGACCCAGTTGGAAGGGGTTTTTCAGGGGGTTATAGCAGGGATAGGGGTGACGTAACCA
>NW_017673390.1:128311-138039 GCF_001879085.1 Nicotiana attenuata
AACAAAGTTATACAGGAAAAACGAGGCCACACCCAAAGAGTTCGACCCATTCTCTAGCATTCTCCGATTGGGCGAACATGTTGGGCATGTAATTCATTCGCTTTGGGTGATGAAAGGCGATATGATCGTCCCAGTCCCTACGATGGATTTCCTGTCGGTATTCACCCTTTTGGAGATGTTCCATGAGCCAAAGTTGAAGTAGCAGATTACAACCCTCGAAATGTTTGGCTCCCTGTTGACACCTTTCTAGGGCTCGATATATTTCTGCAATGATCATTGGCACAAGACTGAATGGTTGTCCGTCAATTCCTTTTGGTGACCATAGCTAGCCTGGTATGGATTCTTGCTTTCTTCATTGGAAACACTATCATCCCCAAGAAACAGAACATGAAGACAAAGACCCTTCGATGGATATGCCCCAATGATGTAAGGGCGAACTCGTCAGGATAAGTACGGTAAGATTTGCTGTGACCGTACCTCTCGTACAAGTAGTCAAAGGGAATGTACGACTCCTTCAAACATGCTAAGTCTGGATTCTTCTTTAGACCCATCATTTTGAGAAAACCTCTACCCTTGCGGTTTTCCGGTATTAACAGACCCGGAGTTTCCCACGGTATACCGGCCAGTCCTCCTATTTCCTCTAGCAAGGGTGTCATCTCAATGTCTTCAAAGCGGAACACAGACCTATCACAATCCCATAATGGAGTGGCAGCTTCTATGATTTTGTTGTTCGGTAGAATTTCCAGGAGAGAAGGTAGATTTCCTAGATATTTTCTGACAAGAGCTTGATCGCTGGAATGAAGATCTCCCCACCAGTTTAGCAATTTGGGGTGGATGTTGGTGACCATGCCGAATCTGGGGACTTCGTGCCTCATATTTCTGCAAGACAAAAGGTTAGGCCCTTACCCCCTCCAGACTCTACTACTAAATATCAATAATTGGCATAAAAGCACTTTAGTTCTCCAAATAAATGCACAGAACGTGATAAGGTCCGTTTTGGGTTTCAAGGAAACCCAATAGACTTTGGACAAGGCTATCATAAAGAGTCATTATGCGGACAACATAACTGACTCGGCTAGGTTTGACCATGATGCATGCATAATTTAAAGAGAAAAGGTTTCTATGGGGTTTTAGACTGGTACCCTTGAGCGGACAACTCAAGAGGGAAAGGCGCGGAACCGTTGACTACACCGTTGATCGACTGATTTTACCGCAAATATGCCTTTTGCCAAATTTAGGGGGTGATAATATCGGAAGGGCGCAACCACTCATTATAATCGTTGCTAAGGTCTTTTGTTTGGCACGAGTGGAATATGATGTCGAATATGCAGTTACAATAATTAAACAAGTTGTCACATATTTGCACGTTCATAAAGTAATAATTACAACAGTTTCTCATAATTTACAACAGTATTAAAGGAAAGCGATAAAGGAAAGCATTAAGAGAAATAAAGGAAACAAACAAAGAGCCAAGTCAGTTTCGTGGTAGAAGAAGAAAAAAAACTTAAAGGCATTTAAACTAGTAAAGACATATAAAGAAGCATAAAATCACAAATAGCATGAAATGGTAAAAGCCTTAAAGAAATCCCCAACAGAGTCGCCATGCTGTCGATGCCCCCTCTTTCTCGCGAAATTGGGTTTATGACATTTGGGAGGACAACTCGTTTCCTTTTGGGAATTGGGTTTGAATTGAAGAGTCGTCACCTAATGATTAAGTGTATTAGGACACTAAGAAGAACTTTGATTTAGAAAAATCAGAGATTGGGTAAGGGCTTGAAATTATCCCGAGGGGAAGGTGTTAGGCACCCCTCGAGATCCACTAGTGTGGTTCCGGCCATACTAAAATTATGACTTTAAGTGAAAACAACAAATAGACAAATAGGAGTTACAAATATGGGGGGGGGGGGGGGGTTCACATAATTGCTGCAAGTAATTGCAGTTAAACGAAGTCAAAGAAACTAAAATTTGAGAGGAAGCAGTTTTAAAGTTATGAATAAACAAGTAAAGGAGGGGGATTTTCACATAATCGTGGTAAGTAATTAAAGAAGTTAAAGAAGCTGAAGTTTTAAAAAAAAAGCAGTTTTGAAATTTTGAATAAAATAAATAAGTAAAGAAAGGGGGGTCCTAGGTTCATAAATAATATGGATCACCCCACACAACACCCGGTAACCGTTTATACACGTGGTGTTATCGCGTGGTCATCATATCCATATCTACCATTTCCCACCCCGTTAAGGTATTAAAGCGCGGAATAGTCTCGTTTTCTTATTGCATGCTATTACCCGCCCTAATCCTATCAGCCCCGGAGGTATTTGGGACTACTAATCCTAAAGGGAAGGGGTGTGAGGTTTTATAGTTTCAAAGGAAAAAATTCTAAGGCGACAATCAAAACACATATGTAACAAATATGGGGAGAAGCACATAACAGATAGAAAGGCTCAGACAAACCTCCTTAAAAATAAGAAGAAGTATATAGTTTAGCATGTCTTACACGTACTGATTAGGGTCTGATTAAACTTAAGAGTTGTGGCAAACTGATCTATTACATATTTCAGATAAGAAGCCCGAATCAGGCCTGTTGTTGGTTGTAGTTGATAGAATCTGATTCAATTTACAAGTTACCCTATGGCTTGCCTAAGTGTTAAACGAAAACATATAGGCATGATATCTATTAGTTTCTGAAAAGAAGTATACTGATTTTAAGGGAAAGAAATTATCAATTACAGGAATATAAATTCTGTTGTCGTTATTGCTGCTATTGATTTTAGACTCATAGGCGAATGGACGATTCAGATTTAGTTGATGGTTCCTATAGGCATGCTTTCTAGGCGTTACTGATTTAAAACATTTTTTTAGTCCAAACAAGAGTGCAGAAGTCCTATAGGCATGGTATCTAAAATGCTGTTAGTTATTTAAACCTATAAATAGGTTTGCCTAGTGACAGATGCAGATGCAAAATTCAAGAAGTCCTATAGGCATATTATCTATATGATATGCAGCATTTCAGAAATGACTTATAGAGATGGTCTCTATATAATGCAGAAGTGCAGAGACCTATAGACATAGTCTCTATATGAGATGCAAAAGTGCAGAAACCTATAGACATGGTCTCTATAGAAATGCAGAAGTGCAGAAACCTATAGACATGGTCTCTATATGAGATGTAAAAGTGCAGAAACCTATAGACATGGTCTCTATAGAAATGCAGAAGTGCAGAAACCTAGACATGGTCTCTATATGATATGCAGAAGTGAAAGCTGAAAACAGGATACATGAGTGTAGAAGTGTAAATATTACCTATGAACATGATATCTGCCCCTTTGCATGCATGGTTACCCTTCCCTTTATCGCTAATCACCCCAGAAGTTTATTATAAAATTATTACAGACCTAAATAAAATAAAGAAATTACATCATATAAAATAAAATTACAACCAAGGAGAGCCTGATTCAGGTTTCCTGCCTGAAGCATGTAGTAAACCAACTCCAAAGACCAAGATCCAAAGATTTTCTCATTTGGGGTGTGTCAGAGTTGCCTAAGAGCCTCATGGACTCCGGGCAGTGCTCACACCAAAATACATTGCAAGATTGAGACATAGTGCAGTGTGGAAGGGCCAGCCCTCAAGTGTCCAAGTTCAGAGGGAACTCAAGGTTCCAAGGCATGGCTCACAGGAGGGGGGCAGAACTTAGAAACTAGGAATGAGTGTAAGTGCATAGAGGAAATTCTGAAAAGGGGAAAAGGGGAAGTGGCAAAGACAGGCTAATGGGCATACCTAGCAATAGGAAGTGCTGGCACACCCCCACCAGCCTGTTAGAACACATTGTTTTGGGAGTTAGGATCCCCAAAGGGATCAAGTACAACATGGTCAATAACTTGCATATTGCCATGTTTTGAACTACAACTCAAAGCACATAGAGGGAAACATGGGTGCAGGGATTCACATCAAAAACAGATGAAAGGAAATTAACATGCTAATTGACATTTAAACTTCACATAAACAGTAAATAGACATGGATGTAAAAGTTGTAAGTAAACACATTAGGATGATGCTTAAACCAAAACTAGAACATACCAGTCTTAAGGAAACAAGCAAAAGAAAGCAGTAGTCTTGTAAAGCCAAAGTGCAAACAAGTAGTCAGAATGCTATGAGTTTAGAAGAGAACTGTGAGATTATAAGTGTCTGAAGTGTGTAATGTGTGCTAATCGTCTAATGTGTTATCTTGAAAGTGCAGAAGGTTCATGCCCTTTTATAGTGTAGAAAACAAGCAGAAATAGGTAAGAAAATAATTTAAAAATCAATTTCACAAGGTTTCCCTTTAATTAAGGGATTCTAATTTCAAACGGGTAAAAATAATTAAGGAAAGAGATTAATCAAACACCTTTTCAAAGCAGTACAAGAGGGGTAAATACATAGAGGTATATTTAAGGAAAAAGTCTTGATAGTACACGATTTGTGCAAATAAGGCAAGGGAATCAATTAACAGCTAGTAAATCAAAAATTGAAGACTTTTGTATGAATGAATCAAGTCAGAAAGATGGGAAAGATATTGACTTAAGGAAAATCAGTAACAATCAATCAAACCTTAAAAAAGGATTCTGAATCAATCATAAGTTGGAAAACCTTTTCGGAAGAAAGGATTCATCACACATATAAAAGCATACAGCCACGCTTAAGCACGAAGAACTATCATGCTAATCAGTAGAAGAGTCTAGCATAGAAGAATTTAAAAGTTCAGAATCATAAACAAAGAAGTTCAAACTTAGTTCATAGACTCAGAAATAAGTCTGAAAGAGTCCACGGTTCTCAAACAGAACCCTAGTCTGACCATATGACCAAACTCGGAGGAAACCCCCCAAATTCTAGGGTTTCTGACTTGAGTCAAATACAAAGATGAGGAGGCAACAGGCTCAGAGATTTCTTTTCAGAATCTCATGAGAAGACAAGCAAATACAACAGAAAATTCATAGCAAACAGAGTGAAGAAACTAACTCGAAGCATTAATGAGAGAACAACATAGTAGTAGAAGAAACATGTTTAAGAAAAACCTTTTAGAAGGGACTTAAACAGGGTTCAGTAGAAGAGAAAACAATAACACTTAAGAACACAATAGTGGAAATATGTTTAAAGAGGTCTTTTAGAAGAACTCAAGCAAAGTTCAGTAGAAGGCAAACAAACTTAAGAACTCAGTAGGAAATACATACAGTAGAAGAACACAAAATACCAAAAAAATATAGCAAAAAAACATATAGGTATCACAGTAGATAAACAAAGCATAGAAGGACATGTATAGTAGAGAGATAGCATAAGAAAGCAGTAGAAGCACATGCGTGACAAATACACACAAAGAAAGGAAAAGAAAAGTCGGAGAAACACTTTGAATCTTTCAGAAAACCCTAAATCGAAGAGAAGTGATTTTTAAAAGATAATTTTGAAAGAAAAAAATTGGGGAAATTGTATTTTGAAAGAAAAAAAATTGGGGAAATTGTTTAAAAACCCAAGTAGAGCACAGGTATCTGACAAATCTAAGAAAAATCGGAGAGAACCTCGAATAGTTAGGATTTTCGAGGAACCCTAGAATGAGAAAGGCTTGGAAAAGGTCCGATCTGAGTCGGATAAGTCAGAACCAGGCTCAAAACACTATAGTGTGCCGGAGCTGGGCCGGAGATGGCCATAGAACCTTGAATCGGCGAAGATCTGAACGAAAACCTTCGAGGTCGGACTCGAACCTTCGAGTACCAAGTGTTAAAGAGCAAAGGGAGATGAATTTAAGCCATCCATTGCCTGAGAGGCCATGGATTCCGGTGAGCTTGAGGTAGAAGACAATAGAAGATGATTAGGGTCCTACGGCTTTGATTGTTATTACTTTTGCAGTCTCCTGGTCAATAGGGCTATTCAAACCAATCCCCTTCGAGAACATTTGAGAGAGTTTGAGAGGGGGGGGGGGGTATTCAGAGGCGGCTGATAGAAGGGAAATGAGGGGATTAGGGTAGTCTTTAGGATTAAAAAAGGCAAGGGCAGATAAGGGTCGTTGATCTCAGAGATCAACAGCCAGGATAAAAAGGGGTCTGGGTCGGGTAGTTTTAAACGGGTTAAGGGCTGGGTTAAATTGGAATTGGGCTGGTCCATTTGAGGTCCGAAATTGGGTTAATTGGGGAATTAATTCGGGCCATAATTGAAATAAAATGGGGTCATATTTTAAATAGCCAGTTTTTCTCCTTTAATTTATAAAAATAGTAAAAATAATTTCGAAAATAAATTAAAAGTACTGGATCAGTTAATAATATACAAATATTAATTTAAAAATATTGGAACCAATTTCATAATTATAAAATGCTGTTAAGTCTGAAAATAGGCTAAAATTGCAATTATATGCAATTTGGCTTTTTAAATACCAAATAAATTTGTAAAAATGATAAAAATTACCCTAGCTATATTTTGGTATAAATATGAGAATAAAATAAGTTATTCACCAAAATGATAATTTTGAGAATAATTATTGGTTTTTGTACTGCTGAAATGGGCAATAAATTGATTTAAAAATCCTTTAAAAATTAGAAAAAATACTAAAACACTTGGGCATACTTATATATGCATACATATGCTATTTTGAAAGTATTTTGCATATAAAAAATATACGAAAAAAAATTAGGTATCAACACTTGGATTAGGGAAAACCCCGTATGATATTCTTGAGAAAGATTGTACCGTACTTTCTTTGGAGTTACTTTGCTAAGATGCTAAGGAGTTTTCTCACTTGAATTCTTGAATCCTTTGAAACATAATTACAAGAAAGAAAAGACTAGGAAATGGGGAATGAAATAATCAAGTAGTAGTTGCTGCAAGTAGTGTAACTTCTATTGAGCCAAAAACAGAACAAGTGGAAGTAGTGGGGTTTCTCTTTTCTTTCACTTTAGTTTAACTTTGTGGAATTGGAGAAGAAGAGTAGGTGTGGAATATCCGTTGCCTAAATGCTACTTTGATAACCTTTTCTTGAATTGGAAAGGTGTTAGGCTTAATGTAATGACTAGCCCACATATTAATTAAATGTGCCACATTTTCACTCACATGCAAGAGTCATCATTTGGACAAGGCTTTGCTGCCACGTTTGGGGATAAAATCCTTATCAAACTTATTCACAATTATCTTAATTAAAGTGGGTGATGACTTGCCACACAAATCCCTTAAATTTTGCCACCTAATTCCATGAAATAAGAGTCACACTTTGGCTTTGATGAAGACTCATTATACTGCCACGTTTTGGCTCATTACCCTATCCAAAGACTTTAATTACTCAATCACTAATTATTAATTAACTAGTTAATTCTCCCATTATTCAATAATTTACATAATTAAAGATTATCTTAAATTACTTAGAATACTACTCACTTTTAACACATTTTATGTACCCTACTATTATGCTCATGTGGTACCATATAAGATCAATATCTACACTATTATTTTATTAATCATCTATATAAAAATACATATATTTTCTCAACTCCTAATTTTTCTAGTCCCATGTAAAGAGTACAAATTTTCGTACGCTTAATTCTTAAAATGGTAAAAAGATAACATTCTTTTCTTGTGAGAAAATAATTTCTATCTTTACAATAAAGAAAAATCTCATTTATAAACTTTCTCGTATTATGTATATAATTTAAAGCATATCCGGAAGTAATAAAATATATTTTACAAAGGGGCCTTTAACTACTTACACATGTCATTAAGTGAATACCCATTTGATTAGTCATCAAAACCCCATTTACATGCATAAACAATGCACTTTAAGTGCTATGCCTCATATATGCACACTGTGTGCCACCTTTACGTCTAGTAGTGCTTAGTTTCTAGCTACTACACGTGGATTAATGTCCACAATAATAATTACCTATTAATTAATCTATTAATCTTCCACTAAAATCCAATATTTAATCAATAAGCTATATAATAATTTCTAAGTCTCATTTCACTTAAATACTAGTATACTTCATATATCTTACTATCGTGGTCATGTGGTATAACACTAGTCCATAAATACAGGGTATTATAGCTTGGACCTTATTTTACCTCAAAATGTCAAAATTCGGCAATACTTAATTTCTTCGATTCGTTTACCCTCTGATCTTCATAACACTTACTTATCACTTGTTTGGAATATCACAAATACTTATAACCTCAAAATAGTCTTGTCCATGAACTTATATCAACTATCTTATGACAAATCCAGTGTAGAAAAGTACGGGATGTAACAATAATAATATAAAGCATAAATGTACTTACCATTCCTGGACAATGAGTTTTGTTATGTCCTTGTTGATGAAATTTTGAGCAAGTCATTTTTACTCCTTTCTTGGACCACTTTCCCCGCTTCTTTTTAGGTTCATCTTTAAACTTTCTTCTACACCTCTTGGGTCTTCCCAACATCACCTTTGAAACTGGAGGTTCAATTTTAATACTACTAATAGCAGGCCACATGTTCTTGCTTGGCATTAATGGAGTAACATTATAGGCCTTGAAAAAATAATCATTTCTATACCACTTTTCTACATACTCTTCAGGTTCTTCATGCATATATCGATAAACGCATATTCCATGGTAATATGTAATCCCCTTCAACATCCAAGATCTACATGTACATGTTTTATTCACTATGTCAATAATGAAATGTGAGATTTTCCTCCCCAATCTCAAAACCAGTATCACCATTATATAAAACATGACATCTCCTTGAAAGTTCTTTATTGTCTTCTAATAGTAGCTTTGCCATTAGTAAAATATCGAAATCCATGTAGTAGCAAATTTCTCACATCTACATGCCTAGTCATAATCTTATGTCTAATCTCTTCCAATATGATAATGATTTATTTGTGTCTAGGCTCTAGTATCCAAGAATTAAAAGTCTCGCACATATTATTCTCAACTACATCACACTTAACATGCTCACTAAAATAGGCCCTACACAAATACTCATTGTTATAGCACAACAAGTTTTCACATATATCCTTGTATTGGGTGATACCCTTTTTGCTTGAGCCCGACCGGGTTGGGTCCGGTCCGGGGCAAGTCGGGGCCATCGAACCCGACCTGGATGCAAGGTAGAACGACGGCCATGTCAACAACCGAGGTCGAGTCATTTCGAGACCGTTGCAGAGCTCGATATGAGTCACCACCGGATGGAGAAACACACAAGGTCGGAAGCCGGACTCGTAACGGATAACCAAGCGTCGCCGGATATCTCGCCCAAACGTGATTTTCTCAACCACTTCAGGCCATTAAGGCATAATTACAGGGATCCACGATGTAATTAATTTACCTACCTTATTTTTACCCTTAATCAGAATGTATAAAAGGGGAGAAGACCCCATAAAGAGGGGATCGGAAACCATTACACTACGGTACCATCTCTCTCAATTCTTGTACGCTATCAAGCACAATTGTTCTAAGCAATATTATATTCTGCGATTATTTACTTTAACAGCAATTGTTGAGTCTTTATCTTTTATTTTTCTCAATCCAAACCTTTTGTATCTTTTAGTTCACGGATCCTTAAAACCCCATATAAATTCAATTGTTATCCGGATTCCAGGGTAAACAGTTTGGCGCCCACCGTGGGGCTAAGGATATTAGTGAGCTCTTTGATACTCTTTCTTGACGCATCACAGTACACTGGTTCTTTGCAAAAGAGTCCATCTTACATTCAAATTACCAACTCATAGAATGGCACAAT